>NW_007727473.1:43922-45866 GCF_000696425.1 Galeopterus variegatus | reverse complement strand
TTTTTTTTTAACCAGTGTTTTATAGTTTTGATTGTAGAGTTCTTTCATCTCTAAATTTGATTAAATTTACTCCTAGATTTTTCATTTTTGGTAGCAATTGTGAATGTGATTACCTTATTTCTTCTTTAGCTATTTCATTATTGTCATATAGGATGGCTGCTGATTTACATGTATTGATTTTGTATCTTGCCCTATACTGAATTCATTTATTAGTTCTAGCAATTTTTTGGTGGAGTCTTTACAAATTTCTATGTATGTGATCATGTCATCACACAGGGATAGTTTGACTTCTTTCCTACTTGGATGCCCTTTATTGCTTTCTCTTGCCTTATTGAACTGGCTAGAACTTCCAGTAATATTTTGAATAAGAGTGGGGAAAGTGGGCATCCTTGTCCTGTTCTAGATCTTAGAGAAAAGCCTCCAATTTTTGGAGCAATGAGGAGAAATAATCCAAAATGCCGTATAAGATTTGTAAAAACAATGGAAACCAAATATATCAAATACAATGTGCATTCAAGGTGAAACTAACTTTATTCTCCTTTAAAAATCCAATATTTTTAATGTTGGAAACCCATAATCGCAAGAATGGATAATTTCTCTAACAGGCATCTTAAGTAAGCTTAAACGTAGAGTCCTACAGTTATTTTCTTACATGATCATGGAATGTGACTGTGAATGTAGTCTGTATATTTAGTATGTTAGCTGTGGGTTTGTCGTATATGGTCTTTATTGTACTGAGGTATATTCCTTCTATACCTAGTTTGTTGAGTGCTTTTATCATGAAATGGTGTTGGATTTTATCAAATGCTTTTTCTGTACCTATTGAAATGATCATATGGCTTTTTTCCTCTCATTTTGTTGATGTGATATATCCCATTTGTTGATTTGAGTATGTTGAACCATCGTTGCATATCTGGGATGCATCTCACTTGATCATGGCGAATGCTCTTTTTAGTGTGTTGTTGGATTCTGTTTGCTAGTTTTGTTTTTTTTTTGTTTGTTTAAGATCTTTTCATCTGTGTTTGTTAGGGATATTGGTATGTAGTTTTCTCTTTTTGTTTTATCTTTCTCTACTTTTGGTATAATGATGACATTGGCCTCATAGAATGAGTTTGGAAAATATTCCCTCCTCTTCAATTTTATGGAAAAGTTTGAGAAGAATTGGTACTAGTTCTTTAAATGTTTGGTTGAATTCAGCAGTAAAGCCATCTGATCCTAGGGTTATCTCTGATGAGAGAGTTTTTATTGCTATTTCTATCTCATTACTTGTTATTGGTGTGTTTAGATTTTCTAGTTCTTTATGATTCAAACTTGGTAAGTAATATTTGTCCATGAATTTATCAATTTCTCCTAGGTTTTCCAGTTTCTTCACATATAGTTGTTCTTAGTAGTCTCTTATGATCCTTTGTATTTCTTTGGTATCAGTTATAATTTCTCCTTTTTCATTTCTGTTTTTATTTGAGTCTTCTCTCTTGTTCTTTGTTAGTCTAGCTAGAGGTTTGTCAATTTTGTTTATCTTTTCAAAACCAACTCTTTGTTTCATCAATATTTTGTATTGTTTTTTAATCTCTAATTTATTTCTGCTCTTACCTTTGTTATTTCTCTTCTACTGATTTGGGGTTTGGTTTGTTCTTGTTTTTGTAGTTCCTTGAAGTGTAATTTTGTTGAAGTCTTTCTTCTTTTTTGATGTGGGCATTTTTGCTGTAATCTTCCCTCTCAGTACTGCTTTCAGTGTATCGTATAGGTTTTGGTATGCTGTGCTTTCATTTTCATTTGACTCTAGGAATGTTTTAACTTCCTTTTTGATTTCCTTCTTTGACTCATTCATTGTTTAGGAACATGGTATTTAATTTCCATGTATTTGTATGGTTTCTAGTATCTCTTTTGTTGTTGATTTCTAGTTTTATTCCACTATGGTCATACAAGATAACTGATATGATTACA
>NW_007727473.1:40940-42907 GCF_000696425.1 Galeopterus variegatus | reverse complement strand
ACCACTTTGTGTCTCAATTGGGGCATTTAATCTATTTACATATAGAGTTATTATTGGTATGTAGTGACTTGTTACTGCCACTTTGTTACTTTTTTTGGTTGTTTTGTTAATCCTTTTTTCTGAACTTACTGTTTTTGTGATTGAGTAGTTTCTCTAGCACTGTATATGATTTCTTGGTATTTATTTTTAGTATGTTTTTATAACTTTTTGTGTTATGATTACCATGAGGCTTAGAAAAAAAACACGTTATGGTTATAACAGATTATATTAGACAAATAACAACTCAAGTGTGATATAGATAAAAAAGAAGGAACCAAAACCAATTCTATGCTTTGGCATCATTCCCCTCCACTTTTTAACATTTTGTTGTTCCAAGTTACATCTTTTTATATTAACTACATGTTATATGGTTGTTGTGTTTATTGTTGTCTTGTTAAATTTGTCCTTTAATCTTCATACCAAGGATATAAGTGATTTATTCGACCCCCCTTATGACATTGGAATATTTCGAGATTGCCTGTGAACTCACTTTACTAATGAGTTATGTACCTTCAAACGTTTTCTTGCTTCTCCTTAGCTTCATCTTCTTTCAGACTGAAGAACTCCCTTTAGAATTTCCTGTTGGACTGATCTAGTGTTGGTGAATTCCCTTAGCTTTTTTGTGTGTAGCAAAGACTATTTCTCCTTCATATTTGAAGGTTAGTTTTGCTGGATGGAGAATTCTTGGCTGAAAGTCGTTTTCCTTCAGTACCTTGAATATTTCATCATATTCTCTTCTGGCCTGTAGGGTTTCTACTAAGAAATCTACTGAGAGATGTATTGGGGCTCCATGGAATGTTATATGTTTCTTTTCTCTTGCTGCTTTCATTATTCTCTATTTGTCTTTGTATTTTGATAATTAGATTATGATGTGCCTTGGGGCATTCCTCCTTGGATTGAATTTGATTGGCAGCCTCTGAGCTTCCTGTACCTGGATGCTGTCATCTTTCTCCATACATGGGAAGTTTTCAGCAATTATTTCATTGAATATGCTTTCTACATCTGTTCTTTTCACCCTCAGCTATGCCAATTAGGCAGAGGTTATTTTACTTGAGGGAGTTCCATGTTTGCTGTAAGAGGTTATTTGACTTACGATTCTAGTACAGCTGCATCTGGCATGGGCCTCAGGCTGCTTCTACTCATGGTGGAAAGTGGCAGGCANGTATAAGCAGATCACATGGTGAGAGGAAGCAAGAGAGAAGGCGCCAGGGTCTTTTTAAGCAACTAGCTCCTGTGGGAACTAATAGAGTGAGAACTCAACTCATTAATCCCCCTCCCCGAGGGAGAGCATTAATCCATTCATGAGGGATTCGCCCCCATGACTCAATCAGTTTCCAACACTGCCACATTGGAGATGAAATTTCCACATGAGTTTTGGAGGGGACAACACATCCAAACTCCATCACTTGGTGTGGACCTCTTTGCATTTTTCCTTCTTAGAATTTTTTGAGCTTCTTTGTTGTGTACATTTGTGTCTTTTATCAAATTTGTTAAGTTTGGGGTCATTATTTCTTAAATATTTGAAGTTCTTGATTCTTTCTTCTGCCTGCTCAAATCTGATGTTGAAATCCTCTAGTGAAACTTTAAATCATTGTATTATCAGCTTAAAGACTTCTATTTGGTTCCTTTTTATTATTTCTATCTCTTTGTTGATATTTTATATTTGTGAAGAAATCACCTTCTTGGTTTCCTCTAGCTCTTTGCCCATTCTTTCTTTAGTTCTTTGAGCATGTTTAATACAGCTAATTTAAAGTCTTTATTTATAAAGTTCAATTTCTATGCTTCATTATGGACCTTTTCTGTTCATTTTTCTGTGATTGAGTTATATACTTTTTTGCTGCTTTGTATGCTTCATAGTTTTTGTTGAAAATTGGACATTTGCATATTATAATGTGATCATTCTGGAAATTAAATTCTTCCCTGAGAGT
>NW_007727473.1:33072-40915 GCF_000696425.1 Galeopterus variegatus | reverse complement strand
TTATTATTTCTATCTCTTTGTTGATATTTTATATTTGTGAAGAAATCACCTTCTTGGTTTCCTCTAGCTCTTTGCCCATTCTTTCTTTAGTTCTTTGAGCATTTTTAATACAGCTAATTTAAAGTCTTTATTTATAAAGTTCAATTTCTATGCTTCGTTATGGACCTTTTCTGTTCATTTTTCTGTGATTGAGTTATATACTTTTTTGCTGCTTTGTATGCTTCATAGTTTTTGTTGGAAATTGGACATTTGCATATTATAATGTGATCATTCTGGAAATTAAATTCTTCCCTGAGAGTATTCATTGTTGCTGCTGCTTGCTGTGAGTTACTCATCTACCTGATTTCTACTTTCCAGAAATTGGAATAAAACATTGAAAATAATCACCCCAAAATCAGGTGAAGAAAGTAAGAGATGGAAAACAGGACAGAAAGTATAAGAGAATTAGTAAGAAAAACCCATTCCAGGAAGACCAATATCAAAATAATATGAGTTCCAGACAGTCAGAACACATAAAAAGAAGGGAAAAGCATCAGCGAGGTAATTATGCAAGTAAATTTCCAGGAGTTGAAGGAAAGGAATTTTTAAAGTAATAGGAAGCAGACAAGAGAGCACACCCAATGTCCTAGGCAGGGATCTGAGTGCAGCATCCCCTTCTTCCCAGGAGGCAAGAGAGCATGCCCAGGGTCCTAGGCAGGGAGCTGAGGGCTGCAGCCCCCTCCACCTATAAGCAAGCAGCATAGCACACCTGGGATCTAGGATGGGAGCTGAGGGCCGCAGCCCCCTCTGTTCAAAGCAGGCAAGAGAGCACACCGAAAACACCAATTCCATATGGGTGGCCCACCACAGTCACCTGCACAGGCATGGCTGCTGAAAAAGCAGCTTGACAACCAACAGCAGCCATGGCCACTGTGCAGGAGGCCCACTGGACACTCGATTGCATTGACACAAGGAGAATCACCAGTGGAGATCCGAAAAAGAGAGGACATCTCTCTCCTCAAAGGCCAATGTAGAGACATCAATGTAGAGACACTAGAAATATGAAAAATGAAAATATGACACAACCAAAAGAATACAGTAATTCTCAAATACCAGACCCTATAGAGCAGGAAACCCTTGAAATGACTGAAAAGGAATTCTGAGCAACATTCTTAAGGAAACTCACCGAGATACAAGAAGACTCAGACAACATATTGAAATGTGAAAAAAAAAATGGGCCGGCCCGTGGCTCACTCGGTAGAGTGCGGTGCTGAAATGTGAAAAAAAAATCCAAGATATGAAGGAGAAAATTTACAAAGAGGTGAATACCTTAGAAAACACAGAACTCATGGAACTGAAAGATTCAGTCAATGAAATAAAAAAACAACTGAGTGCTTAAGCAGCAGGCTAGAAGAAGCAGACAAAAGGATTTCTGATCTTGAAGATAGACTTTTTACATAACCCAGGTGGACAAAAAAAGAAAAAGAAAAAAGGCAACAATAATTTTTAAAAATGAAGAAAATCTAAGAGAGCTACCAGACAACCTTAAGCACACAAACATTCAAATCATGGGTGTTCCAGAAGGGGAGGAGAAGGGAAAAGGCATGGAAAACCTAGTCAATGAAATAATAATGGAAAACTTCCCAGGTACAGGGAGAGACGCAGACCTTCAGATCCAGGAAGCTCAAAGATCCCTAAACAGATACAATCCAAAAAGATCCTCTCTGAGACACATTATAGTCAAAATGGCAAAGCTCAAAGACAAAGAATCTGAAAAGAAGCTAGAGAAAAGATCAAGTCACGTATAAGGGAGCCCCTATCAGCCTAATAGCAGAAACTCTGCAGAAATCTTCCCAACAGAAACTCTATACACCAAAAGAAGATAGAATAATATATTAAAAATACTAAAAGAAAAAAAAAAAACAGCCAGCCAAGAATGCTATATCTAGCAAGACAGTTCTTCAGAAATTAGGGAAAAGTTGTGTATTCTCCAGATAAACAAAAGCGGCATGAGTTCATCACCACACGACCAGTCCTACAAGAAATCCTCAACGGATTCCTGCATTTATAATCCAAAAAATGATAATCACTAGCACAAACACATAAGAAAGAACAAAAACCACCAGTAGAACAAAAATGCAGATGAGAAAGAGAACAAAACTAAATCTTACCATCACAAAAAACCATAGTGATGATGTAACAATGCCCCTACTTTATTTCTGACTTTAGTAATTTTGGTCTTCTCTCTTTTTTCTTGGTCAGTCTATATAAAGGTTTGCAAATGTTGTTGATCTTTTTAAAGAATCAACTTTTGCTTTTGTTGATTTTCTTTATTGTTTTTTAATTCCCTATTTCATATATTTCTGTTGTAATCTTCATTATTTCCTACTTAAAATTGCTTTTCATTTACTTTGCTCTACTTTTTCTATTTTCTTAAGATAGAAGTTTACTTTACTGATTTGAGATTTTTCTTCTTTTTAATATAGGTATTTACAAATATAACTTTTCTCTAAGCACTGCATGAGACCTGCATCCTATTAATTTTAATATGTGCACATTGTTCTTTATCTTAACATACTTTCTAATTTCCTTCTGATTTTTTTTACCCATTGTTTATTTAGGAGAGTTTTGTTTAATTTCCACACATTTGTGAGTTTTATAAATTTCTTTCTGTTATTGTGGTCAGAGAACATATTTTCTATGATCTTTGTCTTTAAAAAAATTTTAAACAAACAAAAAAGTTCGTGGAAAGATTTCCATTATCTTTTAATTCCATTTTTTCCACAACCTTTTTGAAGCACCCTTGTGTTTATATTCCATTTTGTTGATTTTTTTATGCAATTTATGTTGCTAAGTTTAATTATTTAATTTCAGTTCTTGATTTCTTTTTATTAAGAGGAATTGGTGATTTGCTTAGAAATTAATTTGCCTTTGGGCCGGCCTGGTGGCACACTGGAGAGTGCGCCACTTGGGAGTGTGGTGGCGCTCCCGCTGAGGGTTCGGATCCCATGTGGAGACCGGTTCCCGCTCATTGGCTGAGCGTGGTGCGGGCGCAACACCGAGGGTTGCGATCCCGTTACCGGTCAGTAAAAAAGACAAAAAGGAAAAAAAAAAAGAAATTAATTTGCCTTTGAAAAGTTTATTCATCTTCATCTGTTGAAATTAATTTATTTGATATTTGCATGCTTTTTGGAAGACTTTTAGAAAGCTATTTCAAATAATTGTAGATTATAAAGTGAAATATGTAAATTTTAATAAAAGTTTTTGTGAAAATTAGAAGCTCTACACTCTAAAGAGTATTTTGTTATTCGTTTGTTATTCAGTTTAAGTATTTGTGATTTGGCCAAATAAATGTGCATATTCTTGTTTAAAGAAGATAAATTCTGCCATTCACAACAACATGAATGAAATTAATTTAAAACAATAAATGACAACAAAAGTGAAAAAAGGAGAAAACTACAGAGCAATATTCCTGATGAATATAGATGCAAAAATCCTCAACAAAATACAAGCAAACTGAATACAGCTGATACTAAAAAGTATTATACACCATGACCAAGTAGGACTTATCCCCAAAATGCAATATATGAAAATCAGCCAATGTAATACAACATATACAGATGTTCCTCAACTTATGGTGCAGATACACCCCAATAAACCTATCATATGTTGAAAATATCATGTCAAAAATGCATTTAACACACCTAACCGATTGAACATCACAGTTTAGCATAGCCTACCTTACATGTTCTCAGAACATTTACATTAGCATACAGCTGGGTAAAATCATCTAACATGAAGCCTATTTTGTAATAAAGTATCAAATACCTCATATAATTTGTTGAATACTGTACTGAAAGTGAAAAACAGAATGATTGTGTGGGTGCTGAAAGTATGGTATCTATTGAATAGGTATTGGTTAGTATTGTAAAGTCAAAAATTGTAAATGGAGGGCCGAGCCCGTGGCGCACTCGGGAGAGTGCGGCGCTGGGAGCGCAGCAGTCCTCCTGCCGTGGGTTCAGATCCTATATGGGGATGACCGGTGCGCTCACTGGCTGAGCGTGGTGCGGCCGGTCTCAAAAAGGACAAAAAAAAAAAAAATTGTAAATTGAACCGTCATAAGTCAGGGACTATCTGTAATAGAATGAAGTGAAAAAAATTTTGTCATTTCAATTTATTCACAGAATACTTTTGACATAATGCAACACTTTTTTATAATTAAAGTCCTCAAAAACTAGGAATAGAAGAGAACTTCCTCAACCTGATAAAGGGCATCTGTAAAAATCTCACAATTAACATCACACTTAAGAGTGAAGGACTGAAAGTTTCTCCCTAAAGTCAGGAACAAGACACTTCTAGCCAACATTGTACTGGAAGTTCTAGCCAAAGCAATTAAGCCAGAAAAAAAATAGAAGACTTCCAAATTGAAAAGAAAGAAGTAAAACTATTTATAGATGATGTGATCATATATACGGAAAATTCTTAAAAATCCACTCCAAATTATAAGAGCTGATAAATGAATTTAGCAAAGTTTAGTATACAAGATCAACATACAAAAAGACAAAACAAAACAAAAAACCCCTACTCAGGTAAATTTTTATTATTTCACTCATCCTTTGTTTCCTGTTTCTTTTTCTTCATTGGTTATTCCACCTTAACTAACAGTATCCTCAGTTATATTCATTATGACCATTTCTTTTTGTTGAAAACCATTACTGTGCTTCTGGTTTTTTAGACCACAAAAATGGAGGCAGGATGAGGAGAAAGGTGGGATCCAGAAATTCCAATTCTGTCATTATTATCTGTTCCGTAACCCATGGAATACTTTGTTAAGTTTGATATGGGACTTCTCCTCCCTACCCAGACATTGATTCTCTTTGAACCTAATCATGTTAAAATTGAATCTAATGAGAACTCTTTCACTGTTTCCTAGTCTATTCTAGCTAGCTGGGTTTTCTGGCCCAGATAAGTGTCACCGTGCCCTTCTAGGCCAGGAATCTGCCTGATATCTTCAGGGAAGCCAAGCTCCTCATTTTCAACATGTTTAGTGTTCTGAAGTGTCTGGATTTTCTTCCTTCTGACTTATCAGAGCACCAGGGAGAAGGCCACAGTGGCCATGGGAATCTTTTTCACCTTTGCTTTTAATGCTGAGTTGCTGCAAGATGTCTTTCTTCCAAGTGCTATGTGATTCTGGTGAAGCCCAGTAGGAACACCCAGAAGTGTTTAAGAAATAAGATAGCAGATGCTGGGTTACTTGTGAGACTTGGCTTTTTGGGTCTTTCAAAATATAGGTAAATTTTGTATTTTTGAAATGAGTACTGAATCTTTGTAATACTTTTCAATCAACAGGCTGTTCTTGCTCCCTTTTCTAATTTTGGCAGTGATGCCAACATCCTTCACTCTAGGCTTGTGGTTTTTATCTTTGATTTTTCTCCCTTACCATTCTCTCAGTCATCAGTGAACTCTACAAATATGACATTCATGTTATACATAGGATTTGTAAGATAAAGAGAAAGATTCCATTTTTGATGTTTGACTTCTTACATTTTTTAATGCCCCACTCTTTCCCTTTCCACTTTTGCCCCATATCTGGCAAACTGATAACAAAGAACCTATGCTAATTCCCTTCATGCCATCAGGAAGTTCAAATCAGACAAACCACAACCTGTGTGCAAAAACCCTCACCCTGTCCCCAGAACTGAGCCACAATAAAAGCCAATGCTATGTGACCTTCTTTACTTTTGTCACCCCAACTAACCTACATCTACCTTGATTTTCCAAGAAAGTCCCATCATGTGAAGAATAAACCTTATGATATCTCCTGGTGTGCATGTGACATTATCAATCTGAACATCTGAGCCAATTTTGGGTGAGAGATTGATCTGATCCTCCATGGGACAACCCCAAAACAATGGTTGCTGTGAAACAATGGCTATGGCTAGGCAATAGACATGGATGTGGCATGTCTTCTCTTGCTCCTGGCTTATCAATTACACCCCTTCACAACTCAGCAGGCTTATATGGACTAACCTAATTGCTGATGCACTTGCACCTTGGGTGATGTTGCTTTATATTGTATCTACTGGGTCCTACCAACCCTCTGCCAATGAGTGTGGGAGATAGGGCTGAGGACCCCAACCTGGGATAGGGCTGGGAAAGAATAAAAGGGAATGGAGGATGTGGATCCTGACTTTGGACCATACCATTGTAAATGCCAGTAAGTGCCACAATCATGTGTCTCCATTTATATGAAGTATTCAGAATAAGCAAATTTATAGAAACAGAAAGTAGATAAATGGTTACCAGGGACTGGGGGAAGGGGTGTGACTGAATAGGTATGGGGTTTCTTTTGGCATGATATAGATAATAACGTGTGCATAACTTTGTGAATATACTAAAAATACTGAATTGTACACTTTGATAGGGTGAATTTTATGGTATGTGAAGTATATCTCAATAAAGCTTTTATAAATAAAATGAATGGCATGTGAATATGAATTATTGTAATGCTATGGTGCCTCCTACAAAGTGCCAGTTCCCAACTTTTTTGATATAAATTCTATTTAATCAATCATTGGAAAATATTTTGCTGTCAGAGATCTGGCTAACATGTTCTATTCAGTGCGTGTTTCACCTGCCTCTCAGCCACAATTTGCATTTACCTTCAAAGGGACATACTTCATACATTGTACAATGATCTAATAAGAATAGTTAGCATATGTATCACCTAAACATTTATCATTTCTTTGTGGTTATAACGTTCAAGATCCTTTGTTCTGAGATATCTTGAGATATACAGTGCAATATTATTAGCTATTGTCACCCTAGTACACCAGAACTTATTCTTCCTGCCTAACTGTAACTTTGTAACTATGTACCTGTCTACCAACCTTTCCCTGGCCCCTCCCTCCCTCCCTTTCCCTGTCTCTGTTTACCACTATTCTACTCTCTGTTTCTATGTCTTTTTAATTTATTTTTCTTAATTGACTCATGACAATTGCATATATTTATGGAGTACAATATGATATTTTGATACATTTATACTGTGTGCAGTAGTCATATCAGGGTGCTTCGTATATCCATCACCTCAAACAATTGTCACTTCTTTGTGTTAGGAACATTCAACATCATTTCCACCAGCTGTTCAAAGATACACAGTACTTTGTTGTTAAGTGTAGTCTGCCTATATTAGTATAGAACACTAGATCCTGTTCTTCCTATCTCTCTACTATGTTGTATCCATTGACCACCCTCTCCCTATTCCCTTCCCGCTCCCAGTCTTTAGTAATCACTATCCTACTCTCTACTTCTATAAGTTCAACTTTTTTAGCTTTCACATATCACTGAGGACATGTGGTACTTCTCTCTCTGTGCCTGGCTTATTGCACTTAACATAATTTTCTCCAAGCTCATCCATGTTGCTGCAATTGCCAGAATTTTATTCTTTTTTATGACTTAGTAGTATTCCATTGTGTATATACATACCACATTTTCTTTATCCAATCATCCACTGAAGGACATTTATGTTGGTTCCAACTCTTGACTATCTTGAATGGAGATAAACATGGGAGTGCAGGTATCCCTTCAACTTGTTGATTTTCATTCCTTTCAATATATACCCAGTAGTGGGATTGCTGGATCATAGGTAGTTCTGTCTGTAGTTGTTTGATAAATCTCCATACTGTTTTCCATAATGGCTATACTAATTTACATTCCCACCAACAGTGTATAAGAGTTCTAGAATTTCTTAAAAAACAAAACAGTGAATCAAGATATTTTATTTTATTTTTATTTTTTAATTTTTTTTCCTTTTTGTCTTTTTTCATGACCGGCAACGGATCGCAACCCTCAGTGTCGCGCCTGT
>NW_007727473.1:0-32112 GCF_000696425.1 Galeopterus variegatus | reverse complement strand
CGATAACTTCGTATAATGTATGCTATACGAAGTTATTACGGCCGGTCTGTATGTGGGATCCGAACCCTCGGCGGGAGGGCCGCTGCGCTCCCAAGCGGCGCACTGTAGCAGTGCGCCACCGGGCCAGCCCGTGAATCAAGATATTTTAAAAGGCCACTAGACTAATGACTGTCATTCATTACTTTATGTCAGTGTGACCCAACTTCTTTAGCCAGTTACTGATGGACATTTAGAGTACATTTTTTAAATATTAGGATGAAACAACATGTAATCTCACCACTTCTATTTAACATTATACTGGAGTGTAATTGGGCAAGAAAAAGAAATAAAGGTGATCCAGATTTGAAAGGAAAAATCAAAACTATCTCTACTCGCAAATGACATGATCTTATATGTAGAAAATCCTAAGGAATCCACTAAAAAGCTGTTAGAAGTAGTAAACAAGTTCAGCAAGATTGCAGGATGCAAAAACCAGATATATTTCTTTTCATTTGAAAGGAAGAATCTGAAGACAAAATTATGTAAAATATCCATTTACAATAGCATCAACAAGAATAAAATACTTAGGAATAAATTTTTAAAGAGAAGTACAAACTGTATACTTTGAAAATGACAAAACATTGTAGAAAGAAATTAAAGATCTAAACATTTGGAAAAACACCCCAGGTTAATGGGTTGGAAGACTTAACATTAAGATGGAAATACTTCTCAAACTGATCTACAGATTTAATGCAATGCCGATCAGAACCCCAGCCAATGCCTTTGTAGAAATCAGCTTGTTAGCCGATTCTTAGATTTATATGGAATTGCAAGAAATCTAGATTAGCCAAAACAATCTTCAAGAAGAAGAACAAAGGAGGACCCATATGTTCCAATTTCAAAACTACTTCGTGACAGTAATCAAGCGGGTGTGGTTATGGCATAAAGACAGACATACAGATCAATATAGTAGTTGTGAGAGTCAACTAATTTTCAACAAAGGTTTCATGAGCATCCAGTGAGGGAAGAATAGTATTTTCAAGAAATGATGCTGGAACGACTGGGTAGGCAAATGCAAAAGAATAACATTGGACCCTTATTTCACACCATATACAAAAATTAAAATGGATCCAAGACCTAAATTTAAGAGGTAATACCCAGAGAAAAAAACATAGGGGTAGACCTTAATGACCTTAAATTTGCCAAAGGATTCTTAGATAGGATGCAAAAAGCATGAGCAACAAAATAAATAGATAATTTGGACTTTATCAAATTCAAAAATTTTGTGCTTTGAAGGATACAATCAAGAAAGTGAAAAACAAACCCACAGAATTGAAGGAAATATTTGTAAATCATATATCTAATAAGGGATGTGTACCAGTAATATGTTAAAATTGTTATGGTTCAATAATACAAAGACAAATAACCCAACTGAAAAACAGGCAAAAGAATCTGAATAGGCATTTCTTTAAGGAAGCTATACACGCAGCGAACAGTCATGTGAAAATATGCTCAATATCATTAGCCATCAGGGAAATGCAAATTAAAGCCACAATGAAATACCACTTCCTACCTACAAGGATGACTAGAATGAAAAAGAAGAATAGCAAGTATTGGCAAGGATGTGGAGAAACTGGAATCCTTACACACAGCTGGTGGGAATGTACAATGCAACCACTTTGGAAAATAGCCTGGCAGTTCCTCAGACAATTAAACGGAATTACTGTATGACCCAGCAACTCCACTCCTAGCTATATACCCAGGAAAAATGAAAACGTATTCACTTAAAAATTTGAGCAAGAATGAGTATAGCATCATTATTCATAGCAGCCAAAATGTGGAAACAACCCAAATATTCATCAGCTTATGAATGGATGAATTTTGGTGGATTCATATATTGGACTATTATTTGTCCATAAAAAAGGAATGTGGGAGTGACATCAGAGAAGATGGCAGAGTAGGAAGTACCAGGAATCCTTCTCTCTTCCTGGATGATAATTGTATTCACATAAATTGTCAGTAACTATTTTGGAGTTCTGGAGCCTATTACAGTGCTTGCAGCTTCCAGCGGAAGGTGTGGTGGGTAAGTTGTGGTTAATTTTGGTCAACTTAACCCATTAGTACAATAGTGCTTACCCATACTTTACCCCCAACCCCTTGGCAGCAGCAATGCCCATGTTCCTGGGGAAGCTTGTGGGATCTAGGGTGGGCAAAAAAGACCTTGTCCTCCAAATATTACTATTCTGTGTTTTGATGGCTGGTTGCTGCTTTTGAGTAGGGAGGTGCAAACACAATGTCGCACTCCATTGTTGCAATGCCAGCTGAAGTGGCTTCTAGGGTATTTAAAGATTTAGTAACTGGATTTTTTTCCCTTCTTTTTTTCGTTTTATCCATTTCAGAGCCTGACATTTAAGGAGTAGAGCATTCAAAAGCAACTGTATACAGGACTATCTAGAAAGTCACCACACATGACCAGGAGAAGATGCAGGCACAGAAAAGACTTGAGAAGACCTTAAGACTCTAAGCTTTCACTTCATGCTCATCCCCAGTACAGAGGCATTCTGCAGCATTAAAGAAACAAACAATATCAAAACCAAGTAAACCTTAGGGAAGTTGAGAATCTGATTTCCAGAGTTACCACATTAAAAGTTTCAAATATCCAGTTTTCAGACAAATAAGTAAGTAAATAAACAAATAAATAAAAAAATTACAAGGCACACAAAGACAGGAAAACATGATCCATTCAAAGGAATAAATGACAAAAAAAGTCCCAGATAAAGCCAAGATGGTGGACTTACTAGACAAAGGCTTGAAAACAACTGTCTTAAGGATGCTTAAAGAGCTAATGGAAGACATAGACAAAAACAGGAAAACTGTATGGCTAATGAAAATATTTATAATGAACTAAAAAATTCTGAAGATGAAATGTATAATAATTGAAATGAAAAATTCACTAAAGTGTATCAAAAGATTTGAGTAAGCAGGAGAATTAGTGAACTTGAAGATAGGAAAATGGAAATTGTTGATTCTGAGGAACAGAAAGAAAAAAGATTGAAGAAATGTGAACAGAGACTAAGAGACCACAGGAACACCTGTGGACCAACATGTGCATTGTGGGAATTCTGGAAGAAAGAGAGAAAAGGGCGGAAAGAATATTTGAAGAAATAATGTCTGAGAACTTCTAAAATTTGATGAAAGTCATAAATCTAGGTATCCAAGAAGTCAACAAATGCCAAGTAGGATAAATTTAGAGACCCACACTGAGACACAGTATAATCTAACTATAAAAAGACAGAGAATGTTGAAAGCAGCATGAGAAAAGCAACTTGTCCCATACAAAGTATTCTCACTAAGACTGTTAGCTGATTTCTTATCAAAAATCTTGGCAGCCAGAAGGCAGTGAGTTGATGTATTCAAAGTGCTGAAAGAAAAAAGACCTGTCAGCTGAGAATTTTGTTATCTGGAAAATTTTCCTTTAAAAATGAATGAGGGCCGGCCTGGTGGCGCACTGTGCTAGTGCGCCGCTTGGGAAGTGCGGAGGCGCTCCCGCCAAGGGTTCGGATCCCACATACAGACCGGTTCCCGCTCACTGGCTGAGCGAGGTGCGGGGGCAACGCCGAGGGTTGCGATCCCGTTGCCGGACACGGAAAAAGACAAAAAAAAAAAAAATGAATGAGAAATTAAGATATTCCCACATAAACAAAAGCTCAGAGAGTAAATTACCACTAGATCTGCCCTGCAAGAAATGGCAAAGGGAGTCCTTGAGGTTGAAAAGTAAGGAAGCTAGACAATAGTTTAAATCATATGAAGAAATAAAGATCTCAAGTAAAGGTAAGCACATGAGAAATCATAAAATCTAGTATGTCTGAAGGTGGACCAGGGGCAGATTGTCCATCTGACTGGAAGATGTCTTGTGGCCAAATGATGATATAGGCCATTCATGAGATAAAGCAAAGAACTTTATTGCAGGGTAACTTACAGAGTAATGTGTCAGGCGGGCTGTGACCCAAAAGCATATGCCAAGCTTCTCTGCACTTCCTCAAGGACGAGCCCAGGTTTATATAGGCAGTTAATAAATAAGCTTAATATAATTAGTTCCAAATGGTAATGCAGATGGCCAGGCTGGCTTATCATCACACTAGTACTTAATCTTCTTCACAGTCCACAAGTTGTTCCTATCTGTTTTTTTTAACTACCTTTCCCCTAGTTACTGTATAACTTTATGGGAAGGGCCTAAGATGTAGTGAGTTATACTCACAGCCCCACTGTAGTACTGTTTTAATTTTAGTTGGTAGTTTCACTTTTTATTTTCTATATGATTTAAAAGACAAATGCATGAAAAACCTATGATTTTATGTTATTGGGCACACAATATATAAAGATGAGATTTGTGACATCAATAACAGAGGGGGGTGGAGGTAGATAGGAGCAGAGTTTGTGTGTGCTATTGAAATCAAATGGGTATAATTTAAATTAGATTATTATAACTTTAGCATGTAATCCCCATGATAACCACAAAGAAAATATCTATACCCAAAAGGAAATAAGGGAATCAAAATGTTTCATCACATAAAAATCAACTAAATAGCAAAGAATGCAGTAATGAAAACAGTATGATTATTCCTCATAAAATTAAGCATAGAATTGCCATATGATCCAGCAATTCCACTTCTGACTATATTTCTCAAAGAATTAAAAGTATTTGTACAAACTAGTATTCATAATAGCATTATTCATAATAACAAATGACTGAAATGCTCATCAACAGATGAATAGATAAATAAAATATGGTATATACCTACAAGGGGATATGATTTAGCCTTAAAAAGGAGTGACATTCTGACAAATATGACAACATGCATGAACCTTGAGTACATTATGCTAAATGTGATAAGGCAGACCCTAAAGAATAAATATTGTATAATTGTACTTATATTAGGCACCTAGAGTTGACAAATTTATAGAGACAGAAAGTAGAATTATATTTTCTAGGAGCTGAGGGGAGGGCAGAATGGAGGGCTATTGGTTAAATGGTATAAGGTTTCTGTTTGAGAATATGAAAAAGTTCTGGAAAGCGATAGGGATGATGGTTGCACAAATAATATGAATGTACAGTGTTACTGATCTGTATACTTAAAAATAGGTAAGATGGTAAAATTTATGCTTTGTATATTTTACCACAATAAGACATTTTTAAAAGAAAAAGAAAATGTCACTCCAGAAACAGAAAGTTGCGCTGGAGTTCCCAAGAACAGGAGTTAAAATTGATAGCAAGCTCAACCTCTCCCTGACTTAACCACCACCTCCACCACCACCACCACCACAACAAAAATTAAAAATAAGGCAGTTATGGAGGAAAAGATGAACAAAAAAGGTATATAGAAAACAAATAGCAAAATGGCAGAAGTAAGTCCCTCCTTATCAGTACTTACTTTAAATATAAATGTATTAAACTGTGCAGTCAAAAGATAGATTGGTGGATTGGATTTTAAAAACAACAACAACAACAGCAACCCCATGACCCACCTATATGCTGTCTATAGGACAGTCACTTTGGGTCCAGAGACACAAATAGGTTGAATGTGACAGAATGTTAAAAGATATGCCAAAGAGTAACCAAAAGAGAGTCAGCCTGGCTATACCAAAATTAGATAAAATAGACTTGTATTTTAAAAAAATTATAAGAACAAAGAAGGACATTATATATTAATAAAAGATCTAATGCAGCAAAAGACATAATATTTAAAAAACATTTACACACCCAATCACAGACCCTCAAGATATATGAAGAAAACATTGACATAATTGAAGGAAGAAACAAACAAGTCTACAGTAATACTTTGAGGCATCAATACTCTACTTTCTATAATAGATAGACCAGACAGAGAATATGTAAGGGAATAGAGGACTTAAAACAACACAATAAACCAACAGGACCTAACAGACATGTAGAGAACATTATCCAACAAAAACAAGATATACATTTTTCTTAAGAGCACATGGGACATTGTCAAGGATAGGCCATATATTAGGCCACAAAACAAGTAGCAATGGATTTTAAAAGATAGATATCATACAAAGTATCTTCTATGGTCACAATGGGATGCATTAGAAATTAACAGAAGAAAAACTGGAAATTCACAAATATGTGGAAATTAAACAACACACTTTTAATAGGTCAAGGAAGAAATCACAGGGAAGTTGTAAAATACATAGAGATGAATGAAAACAGAAACACAGCATATCAATACTTATCAGATGCAGCAAAAGCAGTGATCCAAGAGAAACTTATATCTATAAATGCCTCACTTAAAAAGAAGAAAGAACTCAAATCACTAACCTAACTTTACATGTAAGGAATTGGGAAAAAATAACAAATGTGGCAGAAGGAAGGAAATAACAAAGTAGAGAATAGAAAAACAGTAGAAAAAATCAAGGAAATCAAAAATTGACAAATCTTTAGCTAGACTGACAAAGAACAAAAGAGAGAAGACAAGAATAGCTAAAATTAGAAATGAAAGTAGGAACATTACTACCATCCTTACAGAGATCAAAAGTATTATAAGAGCATACTATGAACAATTATACACCAAAAAATTGGATAACCAAGATGAAATGGACAAATGCCTAGGAACACACAACCTACCAAGACTAAATCAAGAAGGTATAGAAAATCTGAATAGATCTTTAAATAGTAAGAAGATTAAATTAGTAATCAGAAATCTCCCAACAAAGAAAAGCCCAAGAGCAGATGGCTTCACTGGTGAATTCTACCACACATTTTAAAAATTCACACCAGTCATTTTCAAACTCTTCCAAAAAATAAAGAGGAGGAAACACTTCCTAACTCATTCTTTGAGACCAGCATTACCCTGATACTGAACATAGACAAAGACAGTGCAAGAAAAGAAAACTACAGACCAATATTCGTGATGAATACTGATGCAGTAATCCTTAATAAAATATTAGCAAATCAAGTCTAACAGCATATTAAAAGGATTATTTAACCATGATCAAGTGGGATTTATTCCAGAAATGCATGGATGGTTCAACATAAGAAAAATCAGTTGATGAAATATATCACATTAATAGAATAAAAGGGGGAAAAAACACATGATTGTCTTAATTGATGCAAAAAGAAAAAAGCATCTGGAAAAATAAAAAATGCTGTCATGATAAAATCTCAGAAAACTAGGAATAGAGGGAAAATTCACCAACATTACAAAGAATATTTATGAAAAACTTACAGCTAACATCATACTGAATGGTGAAAGACTGGATGCTTTCCCCATCAGATGAGGAACAAGACAAGGATGCCTCTTGTCACTGCTACTATTCAACATTATACTGGAAGTTATATTCAGAGTTACTGGAAAGAAAAAAGAAAGAAGAAAAAGTCATTTGGATGGGGAAAAAAAAGTGAAACCCAAGGGAATGACACATTAATGATTTGTCCATGTGATAGAGTTTGGATGTGTTGTCCCTGCCAAAATTCATGTGGAGAGCTGAATCCCAATGTGGAAGTGTTGGGAGCTATTTGAGTCACAGGGGCGGATTCCTCATGAATGGATTAATGCTCTCCCTGGGGGACGGGGCCTGAGTGAAATCTCCCTCTATTAGTTCCCAGGAGAGCTGGTTGTTTAATAGACCGTGGCACAGGCCGCTATTTGAGTCACAGGGGCGGATTCCTCATGAATGGATTAATGCTCTCCCTGGGGGACGGGACCTGAGTGAAATCTCCCTCTATTAGTTCCCAGGAGAGCTGGTTGTTTAATAGACCGTGGCACAGGCCTCCCCCCCCACTCTCTCTTGCTTCCCTTTGCCATGTGATCTGCTTGTACCTGCCACTGGTGGCCATTTTCTGCTATGAGTAGAAGCAGCCTGAGGCCTGTGCCAGATGCAGCTGTCCCAGAATCATAAGCCAAATAAGCCTCTGTTCTTTATAAATTCCCCAGTCTCAGTATTCTGTTATAGCAATACAAAAACAGACTAATATAGAAAATTGGTGCTGAGGATTGGGGTGTTGCTATACAGATACCTGAAAGTGTGGGAGTGGCTTTGGAGCTGGGTAATAGGCAAAGGTTGGAGGAGTTTGGAAGACTTAGAAGAAGACAAAAAGATGAGAGAATGTTTGGAATGTTTTAGAGTTAAATTGTTAAATTGTTGTGACCAGAATGTTGATAGAAATGTGGACACTAAAGACCAGGCAGATGATGAAGTCTCAGATAGAAGTGAGGAACTTATTGGGAATTGGACAAAAGATAACCCTTGCTACACCATAGCAAGGAATTTGGCTGCATTGTGTCCATGCCCTTGGACTTTGTGGAAGGTGGGACTTAAGAGTTGTGAACCAGAATGTTTGGCAGAAGAAATTTCCAAGCAGCAAAGCATTAAGGAAGCTGCATTGTTACTTTTTAACAGCCTACTCTGAGTTATGGCAGCAAAGGCATGATGTAAAGCCAGAATTTAAAAGGGAAGCAGAGCGTGAAGATTTGGAAAATTTGCAGCCTGGCCATGTGGTAGAGAAGCAGAGAGCAGGAGAAAAATGCAAGGGTGAAGCAGATAAACTGGTTGCTAAAGACATTAGCTTGGTGGTGAGGCAGCCAGATGCTAATAGCAGAGACAATGAGAGAAAAACCCTGCAAGCATTTGAGAAGTCTGGAAGGGTGCCCCACCCATCATAGGCCCTGAGGCCTAGAAGGACTGAGTTGTCCTGAAGGACAGACCTGGGCTGCGGCTGCCCTTGGGAACCTGCTACCTGCATCCCAGCTGCTCTGCCTGGAGCAGCCCCAAGCATGGTTTGTGTAGCAGCTCTGGAGAGTAAAAGCCTGAAACCTCAATGGCATTCATGTTATGTTAAGTCTGTAGGCTGGCAGGACCTAAGAGCAGCTGGCAGCCTCCACCCAGTTTCCTGAGTATGAATGGAAAAGCCTGGGGGCCCAGGCAGAGGCCTGCCACAGGGGCAGAGCCACTGCAGAGACCATCTATTAGAGCAATGCTGATCAGGAAAGTGGGGCTGGAACCCCCAAAGAGAACCCCCACCAGGGAGATGTCTAGTAGAACCAAGGCAGCAGGGCTGCCGCCAGGACCCCAGATCTGTAAGGCCACTGGCAACATGCAACGCAGGCCTGGAAAAGCTGCAGGCACCAGAGCAGCCCACTGGGCTGTGCCTGGCAGAGTTGTAGGAGTGAGGCTGCCCAATGCTTTGGGGGCTCAGATGCCTCATTATGCCCAGGATACAGGAGTTGGAGTCAGAGAAGATTATTTTGGAGCTTTAAGACTTAATGTCTGCCCTGCTGCGTTTTGGACTTGTTTGGGGCCTGTTTCTCCTTTTCTCTGGCCCATTCCTCCCTTTTGGAATGGGAATGTGTACCCAATGTCTGTTCCACCATTGTATCTTGGCAATAGGTAACTTTAGTTTTGATTTTTACAGGTTCAGAACTAAAAGAACTTTTGTTTTTGGTCTCAGATGAAACTTTGGACTTTCACGTTGGTCCTGGAACAATCTAAGACTTTTGGGACTGTTGTGATGGAATGATTGTATTTTGTATGGGAGAGGGACATGAGTTTTGGGAAGCCAGGAGTGGAATGATGGAGTTTGTATGTATTGTCCTCCTAGAACTCATGGAAATCTGATTGCCAATTTGGCAGTTTGGGTCATGGGGGCGGATCCCTCATGAAAGGATTAATGCTCTCCCTGGAGAAGGGGGGGTTAATGAGTGAGATCTTGCTCTATTAGTTCCCATGAGAGCTGGTTGTTTAATAGTCCCTGGCCCCTCCCCTCTCTCTCTTGCTTCCTTTCGCCATGTGATCTGCTTGTACCCACTGGCTGCCTGCCGCTTTCTGCTGTGAGTAGAAGCAGCCTGAGGCCTGTGCCAGATGCAGCTGTTCCAGAAATGTAAGCCAAATAAACCTCTGTTTGTAAATTCCCAGTTTCAGGTTTTTCTGTTATAGCAACACAAACGGACTAAAACATATGTGTCTATAGATAATTCTCATCAAAATAAAAAGTCTTTTTTATCCTTGGAGAGTTTATTTCATGATTGGATGCTCAATTTTGTCAAATTATTTTTTCCCACCTTTGGAAATAGTATTTTTTCTCTTTAATTGGTTAATATAGTGAATTTTATAATGGCAACATTGCATTCTAAGAATAAAATCAACATGGTCATGGTGGTTTATTTTATTTCACATTGCAGGGTACAGTTTGCTAATATTTTGTATAGATTTTGCATGTCTATTTGAGGACTTAGATTAGCCTATAATTTTTTTCTCATTTAGTTTTTCATTTTGTATAAAGGCTGTATCAACCTCATCAGATGAATAATAGAGTATTTGTGCTCCCTCTCTATCTCTCTCTACACACATATATCATATATATTATTATATATATGTAATTCCAACCTACAGGAAAGTAGCAAGAATCAAAGAACTCGTGTGTATTCTTAAAAGTATATTCAGCACATTTCCAATTTTTATTACTTTGCTACAATTGATTTATTATTTTCTCTCTCTCCCTGTTTCTACACACACACACACACACCCCACTCATGCGTATCATTTATTTTTTTCTGTACTACTTGAGAGTAGGTTGTATACATCATGGCCATTTAGGCCTTAATACTTCGTTTTATACTCCCTAAAAAAAGAATATTGTAACATTATTGCAACATTGTTAATGAAATTTAGCAAATATGCCTATGGATAAAATATTTTTATTTAATTGACCATTTATATTCCAGTTGTTTCAATAGTCTCCACACAATAGTTGTGTAAATTGTCTCAATGTTCTTTAGATCATTTTTCTCCATTCAGTACACGATCCAGTCTGTGATTTGGCATCACATCATTTTATTGGTATGTTTCTTTAATTTCCTTAAATTTACACTAATTTATCAGACTTTTATTGTCTTTAATGACATTATCATTTCTTTGAAGAATAAAGTTTATGCTTCCCCTTCCAGAATACTAAATGATATTGTGTCTTTTCCACAGCACATATGAAAGTGACAATTTGTGTCTGCTCCCTATTGGTGATGGTGATTTTTGTATTAGTCTGTGTTTGTGTTGCTGTAACAGAATACCTGAGACTGGGTGATTCATAAAAGATAGAGGTTTATTTGAGTTATGATTCTGGAATGGCTACATCTGGTACAGTCCTCAGGCTGCTTCTACTCGTGGCAGGAAACTGCAGGCCAGCCAGGAGGTACAAGCAGATCCACATAGTGAAAGGAAGCAAGAGAGAGACAGAGGGGAGGTGCCAGGGTCCTTTAAACAACCAGCTCTTGTGGGAACTAGTAAAGTGAGAACTCACTCCCTACCCCCACCCCCAAGGGAGAGCATTAATCGATTCATGAGGGATCTGCCCCCATGACCCAAATAGCTCCCAACAGTGCCACATTAGGGATCCAGATTTCAACATGCGCTTTGGGGGGACAACACATCCAAACTCTATCAATTTTGATTACCTAAGTATTTTTTAATTTCTGTATTGTATAGTTTTTATTCTATACTATTATAGTATTCTGCATCTAATAAGTAATCTGTGGGGAAGCACTTGAACACCATGGAAATATTGTATTTCTCATCAAATGTCACCCCCCACCTCTGACCAGATTTAACATTTACTGATGATTCTTGCCCACACCAATTTTGACAATGAAGATTGTACAGTGGTTACTTTCAATTTCAGAACTTCTGTATTTTTCAGTCTGCATTCTGTTTGGAAGTGTCTTCAATCTTTATTTATCTATCTATATATACTTATTTATTCTAGTTTTTATTTGTCATTGATATGGTCTTGTACAGATTTATTCTTTGCAACAGCTTAAAATTCTTTCTTTTGATGCTTAAACTGCTCAAGGGTTGTCCAAACTCCTTCAAGCTAGCTCTGGGTCTTTTTGATATACTTTCATTTGAGTACTTACTTTTTGGCACAATAAGATGTTTAAAGCTCCTTTTCCTTAAAAACCAAAAAAACAAAATACCAAACAAAAAAACACTTTTCAAACATTTTTGGGAAATATGTGGTGTTAGTTTGCTACAGTTGTGAAGGAGAATCTGTTCTTTGTCCCTTAGCTTCTGGTAGTTTGCTGGCAATCTTTGGCATTCCTTGTCTTCTGCTTCCTCACTCCAATCTCTGCCTTCATCTTCACACGGCATTCTCCCGGTCTGTGTGTTTGTTTCCAATTCTCCCTTTTTATGAAGACACCAGTCAGATTAGGGGCCCAACATACTCCTGTATACCCTCATCTTAACTAAGTACATTTGTAATGACTCTATTTCCAAATAAATTAACATTATGAGGTATTGGGGGTTAGGATTTCACCGTATGAATTTTTAGGGGACATAATTCAACCCATAACATTTGTCATTCATATAAAACTGTTGAAACCAATTTGCACAGTTTAAGTAGTAACACAATGAAGATTCAACTTGGTACTATGTAGCTTAAGAAATATAACTTGCAAGTACCTTCAAGGCCCCTTGTGTGTCCAATTTCAATTACTATTTCCTTCTTCACTCTGCAGTTTGAAAAACGGTAAATATGGTACACTTATCTAATCGTGCAAATCCTCACTCCTCACACCTTTGCTTCTTTGTTAGTAGTATGTGGGTTATAATCTTCTGGTGATATAAAAACATTTCTAAATTTTTAAATTATTATCAATAGTTCTTCTCTCCGTGGCTATGCCAATATCGAATATAAAGATAGGATCATCTGCTTTATTTGATTTTGATATTTCTCAAAATTTAATTTTGTTTTATAATTATATGGAAAAATTTCAAAATTCTAATGGCAAATTCATAAGATAGGGTATATTCAGGGAGCCTGGCTTTTATCCTCGTATGTTCCACGTTGTTCTCTCTTTCTGTCTCCTGGGTTTACCCTTCCATTTTTGTTTTAAATAAAAGCAATTATGTGTATATCTTCAAAATTTCCCCTTCATACTTAAACAGCAGCATACTCTATACAGTTTACTTCACATCCTTTTTTCACTTGACAATATTTCCAGAAGATCACTTGAGAGAGGTATAAAGATTTTCATAATTCCTTTTTATAGTTGTAAAGTATATTTTACTGAGTAGATGCACCAGTTACTATGGCTGGACATTTTGGTTGGTTCTAGTCATTTGCTATTATAAATTGTGTTGCACTGAAGGGCACTATAAATCTTTTAAAATATATGTCAGTGTATCTTTATGGTTGACGTATGGAACTCAGATTGCATTTGTAAAAGGGTAACTGAATATGTAATTTTGCTAGGTACTGCTCAATTTCCCTCCACAGGGGTTGTATCATTTTGCCATCCAGCTTGTTTCTCCCTAGCTTCACTAACAGAATATGTTGTCATGCATTCAGATTTTTTTCATTCTGATAATTGGGAAATGTTATTGCCTTGTAGTTTTAATTTGCTCAAAAATTTGAAAAACAATTATTCAAAATTTAAATTTATCTTCATTTAAATGAAAGAAATTCATTTAGAATTTGAAAGACATTCACTTAAAATTTACTTAAGATGAAGTAAAATTTCTTAATCACCTTACCTTCCAACATGACTTATCATTGATTTATGTACTTAGTCCATTTATCAAATTCCACTAGTATATTTCATTACTGTATAAGTCATTTACATCTCATATACATTAATTTCAGTCTAATTCTCCTATTTATACTGTAAAAGTTTTATTTCTTCCAGGGAAAAATGTGGATGTTTTCTTGTACTATTTCTTTTGGACCATGAATCTAGGTATGAAGCCAAGGAATTATTTCTAAAAGAGGAAATTAATGAAATAGAATCATCTCAATGGTTTATACTGGAAAGACTTAGAAAACATTGACCTGAGTGTTCCCATTACAGAGACGATTGAAAATGTAAATGAAAGACTGATTTTTAAAAAAGCAGGGATCTCAAGAGGAAAATTGTAGTCATTTTCAACTCTAAAAATATACACACTTTTAGTCAGCACACATCTCTTACTTTATATGTATATGGACTTAAGTACATAAATTGATGGTTAGTCATGTTGGAAGGTAAGGTGATTAAGAAATTTTATCTCATCTTAAGTGAATTTTAAGTGAATGTTTTTCAAACTCTAAATGAATTTCTTTCATTTAAATGAAAATATATAAAGTAAACTTTATAAACTTGTATTGAAGAGAAAGTCTGTGAATGCAAGGACTATGAAAAAGTGTTTGTACATGACTTGCAACTAACTGCACATCAGAGAACTAACACTTGTAAGAAATTTCATGACCATAAGGAATATGGGAAGGCCAATAATAGAGGTTCAGAACATGTTCAACATCCAATCACGTTTACTGGTGAAATCTATGAACATAAGGAAAGTGGTAGGGCCTTAGACTTTGTACAAAATGTGATCATTCATTCTTGGGAAAAAATCTATGAATGTAAAAAATGTGGAAAAGCCTTTAGCATTGGTTCAATATTTGGAGCACATCAGAGAATTCACATAAGTGAGAAACCTCTTCTGGGTAAGGAAGGTGGGAAGGTTTTTTTTATTATTATTACTCTTCAGACCTTACTCATCACCAGAGACTTCATACCAGTGAAAAACCCTATCAGTGTAAGTTATGTGAAAAAGTCTTTAATAGTAAATCAGCCATTACTCTGCATCAGAGAATTCACACTGATAAGAGATCATATATATGTAAGGAATGTGGAAATGCATCTTGTAGCAGTTCACTACTTACAGAACATCAGAGAATTCACACTGGTGAGAAACCTTATATATGTAAAGAATGTAACAAGGACTTTTAATTATTCCTCAGATCTTAAAAAACATCAGATAATTCATACTGGTGAAAACCACTATGAATGTAAGGAATGTGGTAAGGCCTTTAAGAGTGCATCATATTTGTTTATGCACCATAGAATTCACACTGGTGAGAAACCATACATTTGTTAAGAATGTGGAAAGGTTTTTATCACCCTTCAAGCTTTAGTCAACACTGGGGAATTCACATGGGTGAGAAACCCTATGAATGTAAGTAATGTGGGAAAACCTTTAGTAGTAATTCAGCCGTTCCCCAACATCAGAAAACTCATACTGGTGAGAAGCCCTTTGAATGTAATGAATGTGGAAAGGCCTTTTATCATTCCTGAGACCATCCTCAACATGAGAGAATTCATAACGGTGAGAAGCTATATTAATGCAAGGACCGCGGGAAGGTTTTTGTATGTAGTTCAAATCTTAATCAACATAGAAAAGGTCAGGCTAGTAAGAAACTCTGTGAAAATAATCTGTGGGAGGCTTTCAGGTGTGAATTTCAGCTAATTTTGAACTAGGTCTTCATGCTGATACAATATCTCATAATTAATACAACAAGACTTTTATTTGCTTTTCACATCTTAAATTGCCTAAGAATGTAATAATTGTCAGAAGACCATTAATTTTTTATTTCTTACTACCATAGAATTTATCATCATAAATGAAGAAAATGAAACCTTTTGATGCATGTCAATTTTTTTTTTTTCCTTTTTGTCTTTTTTCGTGTCTGGCAACGGACCGCAACCCTCAGTGTCGCGCCCGTACCGGACCGGGACCGGCAACGGGATCGCAACCCTTGGTGCTGTGCCCGTCCCTCGCTCAGCCAGTGAGCGGGAACCGGTCTGTATGTGGGATCCAAACCCTCGGCGGGAGTGCTGCCGCTCTCTCAAGCGGTGCACTGTAACAGTGCGCCACCGGGCCGGGCCAGATGCATGTCAATTTTAATCATCAGAAAATTCAAGTGATAACCCTGGAAATTTCTTTTCATTTTCCTAATTTAGTTCCAGGTATTTTGTATAACTACTGATCCATTAAAATTAATCGTAAGATATGCATTGCAGTCTGAGTTGGTTTCTTTTTTTACAGGATTCTGAACCCATCACTATTTATTCTTGCCATTTTAGCAATATATTCTTATTTAAACAAGCTTAAATTTGGGGGCAGCAATTTAAAGTAAGCTAGAGAAAAGAAAGTGTTATTAAGAAAATCATAACAAAAAGAAAACCTATGAGAGATCACTTTTTATTGTGATATGCAACTTACTGGAGAGACAAACTACTCATATGGAGAAGAGTAGTAAAACGGCATTCTAAGTGGATACTTATAACGCTTGAGGTCACTGCAATGGCAACAGGAAGTGGCTACAAAATTATTACAGTAGAACAATATATACTATAGTTAATTTTATGCAGTAATGATTTAATATTACATCTTTACATTTCTTGTGATTTTGAATGGTACCATGTAAGGTCTGTAAGTGTTTGTGTGTGTAAGTTTTGATAACTTAACTTTTCATAATATATTTTTGTGTATTTTATAGTGGTAAATTATAAAATAGACTAGTATCTACATTTATTTTATGCATTCATTACATACCTAACTTTTTCTTAATTTTTTGATATTTATAGACTATGCAGTTTGCAAATTTTTTCAAATTGTCTCAAACTTCCAAAAAGTTTTTTAATATATTTATTGAAAAAAATTCACAAGTGGATGCACACAGTTCAAACCTGTATTTTTTGAGAGTCAACTGTACATATATCCATATACATCCATAATTGTATCTGTACTTCCTTGTTTAAATTATTTTTACTTTTTATATATATATTAGAACTCTACCTCAGTTTTTGAAGAGAGTTCCTTTCAAAGTTAATGTTTGTTGTAATTTTTTTCAGAGAAATTTGAACATCACAAAGAAAAATTTAATCCTATTGACGATTATAATAATCACTCTCAAATTGTTGAAAGAAATCCTTTCAGAAAAATTTAAAAGAAAATACCACATTTCACATATATAGTTAAATAAATTGCCTTTTCTATGACAGGATACTTCATGAACAGTTTTCCAAGTCAGTAAACATATGATTATCCTTATTTGAATGGATTTATAGTATTCATTTGTGTGACTGCACTATCATTTTATTAATCTGCTATTGATAAATAATTGTTTGCCTTCAAAGTTTTGCCTTTTTTTGCCTTTTAAACAATTCTTCTTTCAACATCCTGTTTGTACATTTAATATACTTGTTTGCTTTGTTTTTTATTTCTGAAATAATGCTTGGATGTCTTATACTTTAGAATTTTTTGAACATTAAAAATTAAACTAAACTCTTCTTTCACCATTTCTCCTTCCCTCATTTCTCCCCTAAATTTACGACTGTTAGCAATTTCAATAAGAATCTTTTAAAATGCAATCACACACATGCTTACATATGTGTGTGTGTGTATAGAAATGTGTAATATTGCTTCCAGCTTATGCATTATACTTTGTGTATGACAAAATGGAGATGACTATAATAACTACTTCATGGAGCTATAATGATGGTTTCATGAGCTATAAACTCATGTATGTAACTGTCGTCATGTTCAGTAAATGTTAGCCATTATTATCTTCATCTATTTAATTATTTGTGAGCTGGTATTTAACAATGACCTATTTTTTTATTGAATAATAGACGCAATATCAGAAAAAAACCTCAATGCCAAGATAAAGTACAGATATTTAAATATGATAAGGCCTTCTACAGAACTCAACCTTATGAGTCATAATATTTGTATCGGAGTAAAAGTATGTATATAAATGTGTATGAGATAGTTGGGACCACAGCTGTCACAGAATATGCAGAGGAGATTCCTTACAAAAACTCACAATACTATAGAACACATTGTCCGATTGATAAAAAGACAAATTTGGTAGCCAAAATATCTGAACACTGATTTAATTCCACCTAAATTACCCTTTACTTAAGGATAAAATCAATACAAATTGCAATTTTTCTAGAAATAATTAACAGTAGGCATTCTACATAAAAATGGTGCCTGACAAAACTACACAGAAGAAAATTTTTAGCTCTAAATTCATACATGTATTAGAATACTAGAAAAATTAAAAATAAACTAAGCATATAGTTCAAGAAACTAAGAAAAAAAATCCATAAAAGACAATGAGAAAAAATCCATAAAAGACAATTTGTAAATTTTAAGAGAACAACTGAAATAGAATAGTGAAAAGTTTAAATGGATGAATAGTGTTTCTTGAAAGGAAACATTATAGAAGTTCCGATGAAGAAATGGGAGATAAAAAGCATTATGATTTAGAAATTGATATTGAATTGATATCTCAAAAGAGATATAATCACTCAGTAATTCAATAAAAACTAAATAAAACAATTATGCATTTCTAAAGAAATTACCTGAGACTTTTACAGGCAAAATTCTCAGAACTTTAAGGAACTCTTCACAGTATGTTTAAACATGGAAACTTTTCACTGAATTCTATGACTCTTGAATAATCTTGATTTTAAACCATGAGGACAAAACAATAAAACTTCTGCTACTGATTATGGATAGTTGTAACATACTAAATCAGTAATTTTAATTCACAAGTCTATTTAGTTCTTAAGTTTTAATTAGTCAATTTAATTCACAAGGAATATCTAGATCATTGTTCACTCCCAAAACATGAAATAATATTTCCATAGTTTACATAGAGTCCAAGAAATATTTCTGAAAAACATTGATCAATCTGGTACAATTTTTCTTCTATGTCAAAATTTTTCTCTAGCATTTATTCTAGCACAGGTGTTCTGCCAGAAAATTATCTCAGCTTTTGTTTGTCAAAATTATTTTTACCTTAATTTTTGGAAGACAGTCTCTGGGTTAGAAGCCTAGATTGACAGTTGTATCTTTTGGTATTTTAAAGATATTGCTCCAATGTCTTCTGGTTTACATAATTTCTGATGAGAAATCTGCTGTCATTCTTATGCTTTTTCCCTCTGTACACCATGTATCTTTGTTAGCTTTAAAATTATTCTCTTTATCACTGATTTTCAGAACTTTATAATGTTTCTTGGTGTATCTTTTTTGCTTGTGGGGTATTTTTGTTTTTTGGTTTTTGTTGGTTTTTTTTAGTTTTTTATGTTACATCAAATTTGGAAATTTTTTTGTCAGTTATTTCTCCAGTTAATTTTTCTGTCCAACTCCTCTCCATCTGGAAGTCCAATTGCATGAATATAGATAGGACTGTTTGATGTCATCCCATAGATCACTGATATTCAGTTCATTTTTCCAGTCTTTTTTTCTCTCTGCCTCATTTTGGATAGTTTCTATTGCTATGTCTTTATATTCAGTGATTTTTTTTCCTGCAGTGTCTAATCTGTATATCCCATTCAGTGTATTTTCATTAAATATATCAGATTTTTCATCTACAGTAATTTAATTTGGGTGTTTTATATATACTCCATTAATCTCATCATATTCATGTTTCCTTTATACTCAACTATTTGGAGCATAGTATTATAGCTATTTTTAATGTCCTTGTCTGCTAATTCCATTATCCTTTCAGATTTTTTTTTTCTTCAATTAATTGATTTTTCTCCTGGTTATGGTTTTGTTTCTTTGCATCCCCAGTAATTTTGTTATAAATGCCAGACATGGTGAGTTTTACATTTTGATTGCTGAACTTTGTTGTATTCATTTCAATAGTGTTGAACTTATTTCTGGCAGGCAGTTTAGTTACTTGGGATCAGATTGATCTCTTCAAGTCTTGCTTATAAGTTTTTTCAACATGAGTCCAGAAAAAAATTTTATTTTATGGACAAGGGAATACCCTTCTGAGAACTTCACTCCATATCCTGTGTGTGTAGTCTTTCCACTCTGGTGGGAACACTAACATTTCACAGCCCTGTGTGAGTTCAGGAATTGTACAGCTAATTTTAAATTTTTTTCATTGGTTCTTTCTTCACACTCTCACAGTTTCCTTTCATATATGTAAATATTAGTATCCAAAGATTTAAGGGAACCCCTTTGTAGATCCCCAAAACTCATTGTTTAGGGATCTCCCTCCTCTCTAGTATTGTCTGCTAATTCTATATACCTTGGCCTTTCTGAACTCTGGTTTCTGTGTATTCAGCTCAGCAAGATCATCAGTCTTTGTTTGGATTTTCCCTCCCTCCACTGTGACCTAGAAACTCTCTTTAGGCAGTAAGCTGAAGATATCATAGAGCTTATCTCATCTTTTCCCCTTTCTCTGAGGGATCATTACCCTGTACTGTTTGTTGTCCAGTGTCGGTTCTCCCACTGCCGGAGACCAACAAAGCCGGGCTGGAAGAGACCCCGGACCAGCCGGCGGTAACCTCTTGTGGGGCTGAGCGGGATGATGAGTGTCGCAGGCCCGATCCCCTCTGCGCTTCGGCCCCGGGGACAAAGAAAGAACACCGAGCCAGGAGAGCGGTCAAAGCCGGAACTCTGTTTATTACAGCAGACAGGGATTTTTATAAGGTACTAGGGGCGGGGGAGCCCTTATCCAATAGGGAGTTGACACACTGCTATCTGGGGGGAGGGGTGAGGACAGGGCAAGCGGGAAAAAAGTGCAAAGTCACTGTACCCCGGAAGAGAAGGCAGCTAGCGACGTGTACATTAGCGCTTATGAAATGGCGGCGGCAAACTTATGCCTTTAAAATGGCTACTGTTGAAAGACAGGATTTACACATGGACAGGCACCTTATGGTGGAAATGCACCGAAATGTGGCCCAACAGTCCAGTATCTGGACTCAGTTTTATATCCTTTGTGTAATTTTATAGTTGTTTAAGATGGGAGGGTAAATTTTGTTTCTTACTCCATTACAGTCAGAAGCAGAAGTCCTGTTACTTTTGTTTCATTTTGTAATAGGGTAGTTATTTTTTTCTTTAACTGATGTTTCCTCATGAATATATTAAGTTATGCATTCTTGAACATAAAACTGTGTAACAGATGGGTCTTTTTCAAGGCATTGTATTTAGAGGCACATAATGTCCATCTGCCCCTCATTGGTGATCTAAGTTTTGATTACTGTCATATTAAGTGGAATCACATAGTGTGTCAACTTTGTATCTGGCTTCTTTTGCTGAAGATAAAGTCAATGAGATTTGTTCGTATTGCACGTAGCAGAAATCCATTCTTTGCTACAATGTAGTATTCCCTTCTGTGAATATACTACCATGTAGCCATTCTCCTTTTGATGAATATTTGAGGTGTTTCCATTTTGGGGCTATTATAAATATAGCTGCTATGAGTGTTCTTGGACATGTCTTTGACATATGCATTAACTTCTCTTGAATATATGCTTAGAGTAGAATTATTAGGTAATGAAAAAGGTATATGCTTAGTTTTAGTAATGCTGTATATTTGTTCTCTATTGCTTCTGTTACCAATTGCCACAAATATAGTGCCTTATAACAATACATATTTATCACTTTATAGTTCTGTGTAGTTTATTATTGTATAGTTCTATCCAACATGGGTCTCACTGGGCTAAAATCAAGGTGTCAGTAGGGCTGTGTTCCTTTCTGAAGGTTGTAGGGGAGAATCCTTTTCCATGCCTTTTCCAGCTTCTAGAATCCTTCCACCTTCCTTGGCTTATGGCCTCCTTCCTCCATTTTCAAAGGTAGCAATGTTGCACCTCTCTTTGACCTTTCTTCAATAGTCATATCTCCTTTTGACCATAGCCAGCAAAAGTTCTCCACTTTTAAGAACCCATGTGATTAGATAATTCACCCAGATAATCTGGATAATATCTCCATCTCAAGGTCCCTATTTAATCACATCTGCAAAGTCCTGTTTTCCATAGAGGATCACGTGATGGTTAATTTTGTATGGCAACTTGACTGAGCTATTGGGTACCCAGATATTTGGTCAAACATTTGTCTGGGGGTTTCTGTGAGGGTGTTTTTGTATGTGATCAGTATTTAAATTGCTGGAAACAGTAATGCAGATTGATTCTTCCTGATGTGGGTAGGCCTTATCTAATCAGTTGAAGACATGAATAGAACAAAAAGGCTGACCCTTCCCTGAGTATGAGAGAATTCTTTTGGCCTGACTGCATTCAACTGGGACATTGGCTATTTTTCTGCTCTTAGACACAAACTGAAACATCTTATCTTCTTGGGTATTAAGTCTGGTAGCCTTTGGACCAGAACTATATCAATGACTCTCCTCAATCTCAGGCCTTTTGACTTGGACAAGAACTAATCAGCTCTCCTGGGTCTCTAGCTTGCTGACTCTCCCTATAGATCTTGGGATTTGCCGGCCTCAATAATTACATGGACCAATTTATTATAATCTAACTAATCAGCTCTCCTGGGTCTCTAGCTTGCTGACTCTCCCTATAGATCTTGGGATTTGCCAGCCTCAATAATTACATGGACCAATTTATTATAATCTGAGAGAGAGAGAGAGAGAGAGAGGAGAGAGAGAGTTTGCACACGCATGTAATACTGGTTCAGTTTCTCTGGACAACAATGACTAATGTATCCGAGTAATAGGATAGAAACATCCAGGGATTAGGAAGTAAACATCTTTTGGGGTAGGGAAGCATTATCTTGCCTTCCACATACTGCCAGATTTACAAAGTAGTTGTACCATTTTGCATTCCCACCATCAATGTATGAAAGTTATATTTGGTCCACTTACTCAGCAACAATTGACACTGTGAGTCTTTTCAATTTTAACTATTTTACTGGACATGTAGTAGAATTACATTGTGGGGGCCGGCCCGGTGGCGCACTGCTACAGTGCGCTGCTTGGGAGTGTGGCAACGCTCCCGCCAAGGGTTCGGATCCCACATACAGACCGGCCGCTCACTGGCTGAGCGGGTTGCGATCCTGTTGCCGGTCCCGGTCCGGTACGGGCACGACACCGAGGGTTGCGATCCGTTGCCGGTTGCGATCCGTTGCCGGTCACAAAAAAACACAAAAAGGAAAAAAAAAAAAAAAAGAATTACATTGTGGTTTTAACTTGCATTTCTCTGAGAAGTACTGACTTCAGCATCTTTTCCTATACTTATTAGCCATTACATATACTCTTTTGTGAAGTGCCTGTTCAAGCCTCTTTTTGCCCATTTTTTTGTAGGAGAGTTTTTATACTGATAATAGAAGTCCGTAATGTATTGCAAAGACCTTTTCTAAGTCTGTGGCTTGTCTTTTCACTCTCTTAATTTTGCCATTTGATGAACAATCTTTCTTAATAATGAGACCTACTTATCATTTCTTCTTTTGTGGTTTATACTTTTCATGTCCTGTTTAATAAATTTTTGCCTATCTTAACAACATGAAGATTTTGTCTATATATTCTTCTGAAGTTATATTATCTAAACTTTCAACTTTAGATATATGAGCACTTTATCAAGGAAATATTGCATTGATTTTTGTGTATTAAGTAAGGTAAGAATAAAGGTTCTTTTTTTCCCTTATGGATGTCTTTTCTAGAACCACTTACTAAAAAGATCATCCTTTCTCCAGTGAGTTGCTGTGGAATTTTTTTTCTAAGTCAAGTGACTATCTTTTGATTTTCTATTGTATTCTCTTGATATGTTTTTTATCTTCACATCAATACAACACTTTTATAATTACCATAGGTGTGGTAGGTAGAATTCTAAGAAGATCCCCATAATCTATACTTCCTAGTGATATTCCTGTGAGTATGTTACAACACAGGGATTTTGTGGATATAATTATGGAGACTAATCAGTGATCTTAAGATAGAGTTTATTTGGGTGGACCTAATCTAATCACATGAGCCTTTTAAAAACAATGTTTCCTCTGACGAGTAGAAAAAAAGGAAGTAAGAGAAATGAGCTCCAGCTGGCCTGAAAGACAGCAAACATACATGTTGTGAACTGCCTATTGGGGCTATTCAGAAAAGACTTGAGTGTGGCCAGCAGCAAGGAAATGGGGACTTCAGTCCTGCAACACAAGGAACTAGAATTTGAAAAAAAAAAAAAAAAAAAGGCTGGAAATGGATTTTCCCCAGAACCTCCAAATGAGAAGTCAGCCAAGTCAACATCTTGATTTAAGCCTTGTGATACCCTGAGTAGCTGAACAGAGAACATAGTCATTTTGTGCAGCACTTCTGACCTATAGAACCGTGAGCTAATAAATGGTAATATTTTAAGCTGCTAAGTTTTCATAAATTTAGTAATAGAAAACTAAACACATTTTGGTACCAGAAGTGAGGTGCTGCTGTAACAAATAAAATGTGGGAGTAGAAGTATAAGAAACTGGAAGAATTTTGACGAACATGATAGAAAAGGTATATCTTTCAGTATCTTAAAGATATTTGTCATGCTCACACATACAAGATGAGGCAAGGCAAAGGCCTGACCTAACCATTTTGACCAGTAAAGATACTATGAGCCATTTTTAGATTTTGTCAGTTTATTGCACATGTAGAGAGTGAAAAGCATAAGTCAAGTTCCCTATAATCCTTGTCACAGATACCAAAAAGGATGACACTAAAACAAAGGAGACAGATGGGTGCAATACAAGCTATGGGATACCCCATTGCTGAGGAGCCAGTCCTAGACTGCAGCTGAACAGTTTAATATTCTGCAGTTCTATTCTTTTGGTGCTAGTATTTTTTTTTATTGTAGTAAAAAAAACATAACATTAAATTTATCATCTTAACTATTTTTAAGTGTGCAGATTAATAGTAATTATGTTCACATTGTTGTGCAACAGATCTCTAGAACCGTTTTATCTTGCAACCTTGGGACTCTATATCCACTAAAAACTAACTCCCTCTCTTCCCTCTACCAGCCCTTGGTAATCACCTTTCAACTTTCTGTTTCTATGATTTTTACTACTTTATTTTATATGAGTGGAACCATACAGCATTTGTCCTTTTTTGATTGGATTATTTCACTTAGCATACTGTCCTTGAGGCTCATCTGCATTGTAGCATGTGACAGGATTTAGTTATTTTTTAGGTCTGCATAATATTCCATTGTATGTATATGCTGCATTTTCTTTAGTCATTCATCTGTTGAAGGACATTTGCTTTGCTTCTACTTCTCGGCTATTATAAATAATGCTGCAATGAACATGTGTGTGCAAATATCTCTTTGAGATCCTGCTTTGAATTATTTTGGATATATACCCAGGAGTGAGATTGTTGGATCATATGGTAATTCTATTTTTAATTTTTTGAGAAACCTCCATACTGATTTCCATAATGTCTGCACCATTTTACCTTCCCACCAACAGCACACAAGAGCTCCAACTTCTCCATAACCTTGCCAACACTTGTTATTTTCTTTTCTTTTGATAGTGGCCATCTAAGTGATATCTCATGTGGTATTTTTAAGTGTGCAGATTAATAGTAATTATGTTCACATTGTTGTGCAACAGATCTCTAGAACCGTTTTATCTTGCAACCTTGGGACTCTATATCCACTAAAAACTAACTCCCTCTCTTCCCTCTACCAGCCCTTGGTAATCACCTTTCAACTTTCTGTTTCTATGATTTTTACTACTTTATTTTATATGAGTGGAACCATACAGCATTTGTCCTTTTTTGATTGGATTATTTCACTTAGCATACTGTCCTTGAGGCTCATCTGCATTGTAGCATGTGACAGGATTTAGTTATTTTTTAGGTCTGCATAATATTCCATTGTATGTATATGCTGCATTTTCTTTAGTCATTTATCTGTTGAAGGACATTTGCTTTGCTTCTACTTCTCAGCTATTATAAATAATGCTGCAATGAACATGTGTGTGCAAATATCTCTTTGAGATCCTGCTTTGAAGTATTTTGGATATATACCCAGGAGTGAGATTGTTGGATCATATGGTAATTCTATTTTTAATTTTTTGAGAAACCTCCATACTGATTTCCATAATGTCTGCACCATTTTACCTTCCCACCAACAGCACACAAGAGCTCCAACTTCTCTATAACCTTGCCAACACTTGTTATTTTCTTTTCTTTTGATAGTGGCCATCTAAGTGATATCTCATGTGGTTTTGATTCACATTTATTTGATGATTACTGATGTTAAGCATCTTTTCATATACCTTTTGGTGATGCACAGTTTCAAAGAGTCTTCACTGAGGATCCATAGCGGCAGTGGCCCAGTATACCCATCTGCCTTTAACTTAGCTCATCTGTTCATGAACCTGGCCCAGGCATACTCAGGATCCTTGGTGTACTGAAGCTCCCAAGAAGCCCAAGGTGCTGGCACAGACCCTGCATTTGATATAGCTACATTTAGAAAGAGACTACTTTTTCATGTAGATATGTGATACCATGAATGCCCAGTTTGCTTCTTTCCTGGATATGCCATTTCCACTTAATGATGGATGCTTGTTGTGTAATACCTACTTTATTGGTGTTCTCATTTCTAACCCATGATAGGGATGTAAGGTGTGACACAACCTGCTGTTGCTTTGTTAGTCTCACAGTATCCACCAGCGACCAGTAACAAGCCAATAATCTTCAAATGGGGTGTATTGGATGTCCTCGGTTGAATAGCATCCCCCCAAATTCATGGTCACCTGGAACCAGTAAATGTGACCTTTTTGGGGAGCAGAATCTTTGCAACTATAATCAAGTTAAGATGAGGTCATACTGGATTAGGGTGGACCCTAAATCTGGTATGATAAGTGTCCTTATAAGAAAAGGGAAATATGGACACAAGGACAAAGACACACGAGGATAATGCTATGTGATGACAGAGACAGAGATTGGAGTGATGCTTCTACAAGCCAAGGAATGCCAAGGGTTACTTGCAACCACCAGAAGTGAGGAAGAGGCCAAGAAGGATCCTCCCATAGAGTCTTCAGAAAGAGTATCACCCTTCCAACACCTTGACTTCAGACTTCTAGCCTTCAAAACTGTGAGACACTAAATTTCTGATGTTTTTTTTTTTTTTTTCTTTTTGTCTTTTTTTCCGTGTCCGGCAACGGATCGCAACCCTCAGTGTCGCCCCCGCACCGGACCGGGACCGGCAACGGGATCGCAACCCTCGGTGCTGCACCCGCGCCTCGCTCAGCCAGTGAGCGGGAACCGGTCTGTATGTGGGATCTGAACCCTCAGCGGGAGCTGTAGTGCGCCACCAGGCCGGCCCCTAAATTTCTGATGTTTTAAGCCACTCAGTTTATGGTACTTTGTTATGGCAGTCTTAGGGAACTAATACATCAGGTGATGGTGTCAGGTACATGCTATGTTCAAAACCCCAGAGGATGCCATTGCCTAGTGGCCAAATCTGTTTGCCACAGGGTCCAGTCTGCATAGTTGTCAGTCACTGACAGTTGAAGCTTAAAAGATTTGGTAGACTGGCCAGAGTGGAAGGGTGGTTTGTATGGTTGAATAGTTTCTAGGATATGTTATTGGACAGTGACCCTTTTGAGTAATCTTTTATAATGAGTTCAGTGGGATCTTCATTTAAGGTATGAAGTGCCTCTGATACCTGAACAAGTCTCTCAGATATTGTACCTCCTTTTTGTATGCTGGAGGTTTTAAGTCTAACAGTTTTTGTTGTTGTTGTTTATTTATTTATTTATTTATTTATTTAACAAACTTAGGACTTTTTCTCTGAGCATCAGTTTGCCTGGCCCCTAAGAAGCTTACTTGTGTAGTTAGTCCTTGTATCTTGGTGAAATGTTTATCTTCTAGCCCTGGTTCGGATATCATCTTATGAAAGGCAGTCTATATGCTATCCTTAGCCCTTCTAATCAGAATAATGACATCAGTGTAAAGGACACATCTGGTAAGGCTTTTCTAGGTCTCAGCCTAGAAAACTGTGGTGAATTTAGGTAGTCTATGGCAACATGATAAGCACAAACGTAATTTGAACCTTGTGAAGGCAAATTGGCTCCAATCTTCTGAATGTAATAGGATGATGAGAAGGTATTAGCAATGTCCACCACTGCAAAACAGACCCCTTCAGTCTGTATTATGGACTCCATGATTGTTTTATCTGGAACTGCAGGTGCAAGGCAGACTACTGCCACACTGACCTTGTGGTAGTCCACAGAAAGGTACCAAACAATGGTTTCTTCCCCCTGCCACTGAGAACTATTACAAGGTGACATAGTTTCTTTAAGCAACTCTGCCTCCATTAGCTCTTTCATCAATATAGTGACCTTCAACCTCTTTCACTCTCTCTGTTGCCTTCACCAGTATCCTATACTGCTTCATTATATGACTATGCTGGAAAAGCCAAGTTGGCTCCAGGTTGTGTCATTGTGCCACTACCACGGTTCCAATTGTGGCATTTCCCCACTGCGAATATCTCTTATGGTCAAAAGTATTACCTATGCTTACATCTATTGCCACAATACATTCATCAGTATCATTTACAACCATTTGAGTGTGTATTGGCCCCAAAGAGCCCACCTATATCAGTCCTTTGTCCAATCTGAGAGCTATTTCCAAATCCAGTTAATTTTTTTTTCTTTTCCTTTTTTCTTTTTTTACCATGCTCATTTGTGCTTCCAACACCATAGTGACTTGTGTCCCGATGTCCAAAAGGGCTTAAAAGGTTTGGCATCCTTGGTCACTGTCAAGTTCCCAACATACTTTGACCAGTGCATGAAGCCTTGGGTTCCTCTGGAAGGAGGGACCTTGACCTCTACCCAAGTCCTCTTTTTTCTTAAAGGGGGTAAGGCATGAATAGAAAGGCAATATTAAAAGCATTGGATTAATAGCAGTCCAAAAATCATAGACCCCTGCATGAGGATCTATGTGCTCTTGGTCCTCTTCCTGTTTTCCACAGTAAATGCTGAAGCTGGTTGAGTATCTTTTCCTGTTATAGCCTGGATCTTTAAATATGGTGGCCGTCTCGAGGCCTGATTGTGAGAGAGAATTACCCTCATGGTAAAACCATCAATCACCTCTTTGGGGACCCTCTGGCATGATAGCCAGGTCCATGTGGTCCTAGTCTGAACCTTTGGTTGGTCCTTTTTTCTCCCTCTTTGACAAAAGGATATTCTTGGCTTGTGTCCAGCCTTCCATTTCTGTGGAGTTTGTTGCCCAATAGCTGAATAATTTTCTGAATGCTATCTTTAGGATACAAGAGGAGATGTAATTGTCCCTGAAGGGCTGGTACTGATTGGACAAACTGGTCAATCTGACCCTGGGTGACTATCATCTGGGTACTCAAGATTTCCATTATAAATGGTCATAGGTGGCCATAAGAAAAATTAAAGCTTTCCCTACTGTCATCCAGGGGTGCTTATCAAAAGACAGAAACTTATTCAGGTACTCCACTATTCCACTATTCTATTATGGATATGAAGATCAATTGTAACAAGCCCTAATTGGTTCTTACATATTCTTCCTCCATGCTCATATTATCAGCCAAGGTGCTCATGGCCAGGGTAACTCAGAGCATGGGGTTGGTCATCAGGCAACTGGTTCCTACCCCTTCTCATCTGGCAAAACTTTCATGGTTCCCTCAGCTGCTAGCGAGAGATTTTACAGTCTCATTGGGCTTTTGTCCAAACATATCTCTTCTTTCTTTTCCCACCCATTATAAGAGGAGACCTAAGTACATCTCTGAGTAGTAACTAACTGTCCTGATTACCAGGGAATATTTTATCTGTGGTTATAGCCACCAGTTGGAGGGAAGAAGTCTCACTTTCCTTGTGGCACACAGGGTGAACAACAACCAAGGAATGTCCTTTTTAGCTTTGTGGGGTCCTTTCTCCTTTTTCTCTAAGTCCTCTATCTCACACTATTCATCATGGATCTCAAGGATAACAGTCATGGACCACTTGTCATCCTTGTCACCTAATACTTTATAATATAGAGTCTTAATAGAAAATATAAAGTGTAGTAAGACCAACTAAGGAAACAATTGCCATTGAGAAGACTGTTTATTATTCACAGTTCTCAAGAGGAGGGGGCATGCCAAGCCGTGCAGGGCCACATGAGAAAACACTGAGGTTGGTCATAGGTTGAGGGGGGAACTGTGGGCAAGAGCCTTTATTATGGTTTAGATGGGAAGGAACTGTAAGCCGAGGTAAACAAGTTAGGACTGGCTAGTTTAAATAATTTCAAAGGCATCTGGGGCATAGGGGCTATCCCCAATTATCTGGTACCTGGCTCTGGTGTGAGTAGGGCAGGAAGATTTTCAAAGGCATCTGGGGCATAGGGGCTATCCCCAATTATCTGGTACCTGGCTCTGGTGTGATTAGGGCAGGAAGATAGTGGCCCAGAGTATGAGGGCAGGAAGATACAGTCCAATAAAAAGGTGGTTGGTGTATGAACTCTGGGTTGGTTGGTTTGTTTTTAAAATTTGAGCTTAAGGGTGAGTTGTTTACTACCTGTAAGAACTGTTTAGCCTTGGGAGGGACAGTTCCTTCCTGGTCAGCAAGGCCCCAAATGTCAAAGCCTCAAAATATAGAAAATAAAAGACATAGATAACAGACCTTTAAAACATATAGTAAATGAAATAAGCCAGATACAAAAGGACAAATATTTCATGTGATTACATTTATATGAGGTACCTAAAATAGGCAAATTCACTGAGACAGAAAGTAAAGGTACAGGTTACCTGGGGCTGGGGTCTGGGGTAATGAGGAGTTATTGTTAAATGGGTACAGAGTTTTTGATTGGGATGATGACAAAGTTCTGGAAATAGTGGTGATGTATGCACAACATTATGAATGAACTTAATGCCACTAAATTGTACCCTTTAAAATGGTTTAAATGGTAAATTTTATGATATGTATATTTTGCCACAATAACAACATGCTATTTATTTATGGAAAAAAAACCAAAGAATATGAGCTCACAATAAAAATAATTAGGGACTCTTTTCTTGTAAAGGTAGAAATGGAGAATAGATATGGCTCCTAACTCACACTATATTCAAAATTTTATTACAGATAAATTGAATGTAAATGTGAAATGTCAAAAACCAAAACTTTTTGATGAAAAATAATATAATCATGTCCTCATTGTAGGCCAAGATTTATTAAGCTGGGTACAATAAGTGCTAACCATAAAGAAAAAGAGAAGAAAAATCAGACCACATTAAAATTAAGAAGTTTTGTGAAAAGCCAAGCCATACACTGGGAGAAGATGTCTGCCATACATATATGAGGATAATTCAAAAAGTTCATGGAAAGATTTGTATTATCTTTAAATTCTATTTTTCAATGAACTTTTTGAAATACCCTCATATTCAACCAAGGTCTCCTTTGCAAGTACATTGAAAATTCTTATAAACAGAAAAATTGGCAAGAAATTTCAAATAAAAAAAATTGAAATGGCCACATCAGGGAAATTCAAATTTAAACCACTACACATGCACCAAAAAAGTTAAAAAGGAAAAGACATACAATATTAGTGTGTGTTAGGATGTGGAACCATAATATATAGTGGGTGAAACTGTAAAATGGGAAACCAATTTGGAAACTGTCTGGTAGTATCCACTTAAGTTAAATATGCGTGTAAACTATGACCCAGCAATTCCCCTCCCTATGTATATATGTACACATATATGCAGCAAAGAATGTTCAGAGTACTATTGGTAATAGCCCCATCTTGAAAATAAGCCAAATATCCATCAATGAGAATCAAAGAACTGCAAGTAAAACAACATCGATTAATCTTACAGAAACAATATTTGGCAAAAGAAGTCAGACTAAAGGGGAGAAGAGTGTGCATATTGTATGATTTTATTCATGTTAATGTTCAAAACCAGGCAAAACTAATCCATGTACTTATAAGTCAGATGGTGGTTATTTTTAGGGGAGACCGATAAGGGGGCCTCTGCAGTGCCGCTTACAGTGGTTTGAGAAATTTACGAAAATTTATTGAGCTTTACTATCATGATTTGTGCATTTTCCTATATTCAAAAATTTTTAAATTGTACTTTAGAGAAGGCAGGAGCATGCCCAAGGTCCTAGGCAGGAGCCAAGGGCAACATGCTGCCCCTCAGAAGACAGAAGCATGCTGAAAATACCACTTCCATGCAGGTGGCCAACCACAGCCACAGCAACTGCTGACACAAGCAACTCACTGCCACAGTAGCAGCCAGAGCAACCATGCAGGTGGCTTGCTGCCTACTGACTGCATTGGCACAAGGAGAGTCATTAGTGGAGACCAGAAGAAAAGGAAGCTTTTCTCCTCAAAGCCCACTCCAGAGTAACAGAAGAAGCAACTGCTCTACCAGATGACCAGACATCAAAGCAGAGACACTAGAAATATAAAAAACCAATAAAATATAACTAAATGAATACAGTAATTCTCAAATAGCATGCCCCATGGGCCAGGAAACCCTTGAGATGACTGAAAAAGAATTCCAAGCAACAATCTTAAGGAAACTCAATGAGATACGAGAAGTCAATTAG
>NW_007727472.1:402180-410193 GCF_000696425.1 Galeopterus variegatus | reverse complement strand
TTTCCAAGATGATCATTTAATAGGCAAATAATTAGAGTTTATATTTTTATGACTGTGTAATTACTCATGAATGAGCTAAGTAGTGTACCATAATCATTTTTTTCCTTGAGCGATATTTTGTTCTCCTTGAAGTTAATAAGTGTCTGGTTTTGTTGTTGTTTTTGTTCTTTTAGTTTTTATGATCTTATCACTATTTTAAATTATACTCTCCCTCAGTTATGGAAATATCTGCTCACAACCTTTGGACACATGAGGCATTTTATTAGCGTCACATCCTTGAAGAAATCTCTTTTGATACATTTGATCTGCTCCAATCTTAGACGAGTTTTTCTCTAGCCCTGCTGCACAGTCCTGGAATTTTCTTCTTCCAGAGCCTCTTCTTCCCTATGTCATATCCCTGGTTCTTGAATTCTGTTATCTTCCTCCTTCTGAGTTTACTATTTTGTATTGAAGGAACACATTTTTCAGTAGCTTCTTGACAAAGTTTTCATAGGAGTAAAATATTTTAACATCCAAGTACCTCTGAAAATATCCTTATTCTATCTTAATATATGATTATAATTTTTACTGCATATAGGAGTCTAGGTTGCAAATAATTTTCCTTAAAATTTTTGGAGGCATAATCCATTGTTCTTTGAGTTCAGATTGAAATAAGAGAGATCTCTGTCATTGTGACTCTTGAAACTTTGCATGAAATTATGTCCCCACAGCCCCTGCCAAACTCATTAGATTGCCTGGTTCCCCCAATCCACATGTGTTCTTTTAGTTTTTTCACAGTGATGGCATTCAGTGTGTGGCCTAATTTCATTCATTACATTTAGCACTCACTGGATCCTTTCCATCTGGAAATTCATGTCCTTCAAATCTGAAAAATTTTCTTGCATTCTTTCTTTGATGACTTCTCCTCTCCATTTTTCTTCCATTCTCTCTGAGCTCCTATTATTCAAATATTTAACTCTTGTATTGTTCTTCTAATTTTATTATTTTTCTTTTCTATTTTCCATATAATTGTCTTTTTGTCTTATTTTTGGAATATACCTTCAATTTTTTTTTCCAACCCTTCTATTAAGTTTTTGTTCTCTTAGGTATGAAATGTATATTTATTTAGGCTAAGAAACTCCCACAAATTACAATTTTTTAAAAGCTGACAAACATTATAAACACCATCATTCTTTTGTCATGCTCTCCAGTAATATTTGTTGATAGCTTGAAATAACAGAGTAGATTAATAAAGACCATAAAGGAAAGTCAAGTATCTTATTCTGATATTGGTACTACTTGTCAAATTCAATGGTCACTTTATTATCTTACTCAGTTTCTCAGCAGTATTTGGCATAGTTGAACACTTCATACCTCTTAAAACAACTTTCTTCTTCAGCCTTCGTGACAACAGTCTTCTGCTTTTTTTCTACTTCACTGGTTGATCATGCTCTGTATGTTTTGCTGGCATCTCCTCCTCTATCAAACTTTTAGAAAAATGGAGAATTTAATAATATCCAAAGAATTTAATCCTAGACCTTCTTTTTTCTTACTCTCTAGTTGATTTTATTTTTTTTTTGAGCAGCTTTATTGAACAGTAATTCACATACCATTGAAGTTCATCCCAAAGAATTTAATCCTAGACCTTCTTTTTTCTTACTCTCTAGTTGATTTTATTTTTTTTTTTGAGCAGCTTTATTGAACAGTAATTCACATACCATTGAAGTTCATCCTTTTAAACTATATAATTCAGTGTTTATTGTGCAATCATAATCACTATCTGAATTTACCTATCGATCTTCAAAAACATATTTTTTGTTTTTTAATATTATTTTTACTTGATGAATTATAACTGTATACATTTATGGGGTATAATGTGATGTTTTGACATATGTATACAATAGGAGTGAGTAAATAAAGCTAATAAACATATCCATCACCTCACCTATCATTTTATATGGTGAAATATTTGATATTTACTTTCATTTATTTTGAAATATACAATACCTTTTTATTGACTACAGTCACCCTGCTGTGACTCAGATCTCAAATCTTATTCCTCCTGTCTACGTGAAACTTTGACCAACATCTCCCCATTCTCACTCCCCCACACCCCTTCAGTCCCCCAGCCTCTGCTACCATCATTCTATTCTCTACTTCTATGAGTTTGACTTTTTTAGATTCTGTATGTGAGATCACGCAGTATTTCACTTAGCTTAATGTCCTTCAGGTTCACCCACATTGTTGTAAATGAGCATTTTCTTCCTTTTTTAAGGCTGAATAGCATTTCGTTGTGTATATATGCTATATTTTCTTTCTCCTTTGATCTGTTGATGGTCACTTAGGTTGATTTCATATCTTGGCCATTGTCAATAATGCTGCAATGAACATGGGATGCAGATATCCCCTCAACAAGCTGATTTTAATTCCTTTGGATATATACCCAGAAGTGAGATTGCTGGATCATATGGTAGGTCTATTTTTAGTTTTTTGAGAAACCTCCATACTGTTTTCTATAATGACTGTACTAATTTATATCTCATCAACAATGTGCAGAGTTCCCTTTTCTCCTTATCCTCACCAGCACTTATCTTTTTGATAAAAGCCATTCAAAAAGTATGAGGTGATATTTCATTGCAGTTTTAATTTGCGTTTCTCTAATGATTAGTGATACTGAGCATTTTTTCATATACCTATTGGTCATATGGTTTTAATTTGTATTTCCCTAATGAATAATCATGTTGAGCCTATTTTTGTATGTTACTGGCTATTTGTATCTTCTTTAAGGAAATGGCTATTCGAATCCTTTGATCATTTTAAATTAGGTTGTTTGTCTTTTTATTGTTGAGTTGTGAGAATCTTCTATATGTTCTGAATATAAGCCCCTTATCATATATGAGGAAGGGAGGAATTGGTAAAGGGCTACAAAAATCAGCTACATTGCATATTGATAAATTAAAAATAAATTTTAAAAAGATGTGGAAAAAAGAATTAAAAGATAATATGAATCAAATATTTTGATGAACTCTTCGAAGTATCCTTGTACTTGATTTCAAATTTTTGTTTCATTTCTATGAACTGTTTTTTTTACTGTCTTGATGATGTTCTTTGAGGTACAAAAGTTTTAATTTTGGTTATGTTCAATTGTCTGTTTTTCTTTTGTCACTTGTGCTTTCAGTGTCATATTTAAGAAACCATTATTTAATCTAAGGTCTTGAAGATTTGCTACTATGTTTTCTTTTAAGAGTTTTATAGCTTTAGCTCTTAAATTTAGGTACCTGATCCGCCTTGAGTTAATTTTATATATAGTGTGAGATAGGGGTCCAACTTTACTGTTTTACAAGTGGATATCCAGTTATATCAGCACCATTTGTGAAAAAGACTACTCTTTCCCCATTGAATTGTCTCAATATATCAAGATTTAATTACATGATCACTTTTAATTTCCAAGAACTCTGTTTTTCATTCAGAATGTTTCTATTTGACAGTACCTTGTTCTCGTTTTTCTCTTATTTCTCTGAGGCTATTAATATTAATTGTATAAAAAGAAAATGTCTCCCCCTGCAGAGACTTTCTTTCCTCTTTAAAATATTCCCCCTCCCCCACATGTACCCTGTATTAGTCCGTTTTGTGTTGCTTATAACAAAACACTTGGAAGTGAGTAATTTATAAAGAAAATGAAATTTATTTGCTTAAAGTTTCTGAGGCTGGGATGTCCAAAGTCCATCTGGTGGTGGTAACAGTGACCAAGGGGTCTTACATTGGAAGGTGACAGAAGCAGATAGCAGAGAGAGAGAAAGACAGACTCCCCTCTTCTTTTAAAGCCCTCAGAAAAGTCCATCTGGTGGTGGTAACAGTGACCAAGGGGTCTTACATTGGAAGGTGACAGAAGCAGAGAGCAGAGAGAGAGAAAGACAGACTCCCCTCTTCTTTTAAAGCCCTCAGAAACACACCCCTGACCACCGTTTTTAATCCATTCACTATTGCATGGTCCTACAATCCAATCACCTCTTCAAGGCTCCACCTTTCATTTACCATAATAGGATTTCCCACCCTCTTAACAATCACAGCAGGGGCCAAGTTTCTAATACACAAAACTTGGGGGACACAATTCAAGCTCTAGGGAGTTGTGGGGGGACACAATTCAATCTACTACATTCTGCCCCTGGCCCCCCAAAACTCATGTCCTTTTCACATGCAAATACATTCATTTCAACCCAAAGTCTTAATTTGTTTCATCTCAAGAGTCCAAAGTTCAAAGTCCCATCTGTGAAATCAATAGAAGTTATCTCCTTCCAAGATACAATGGTGGGACAAACATAGGGTACATATTCCCATTCAAAAAGGGAGAAATAGGCCAAAAGAAAGGTCCCAGACAAGTCCAAAACCCAGCAGGGCAGATATTAAATCTCAAAGCTGGTGAATCATGTGCCTTGAAGGGTATATATTCCCATTCCAAAAGGGAGATATAGGCAAAAGAAAGATATAACAGGTCCTAAATAAGTCTGAAACCCAGCAGGGCAGGCGTTAAATCTCAAAGCTGGTGAATCATGTACCTTGACTCTGTTCAACGTTCTCTGCCCACTGGTGTGAGGGTTGGGTCCCCGAGTCCTCTGGCAGCTCCACTCATATGGCTTTCCTGGTCTCAGGTGATGCTTTACTCTTAAAGGCTGGTGTTGCATGCCGGTAGCTCCACAGATCTGTGGTCTCCATGGTGGTTCCACTCTCATGGCTACACTAGGCATGGTGCTGATGGGGTTTCTCTGCTACAACTCCAACCCCATGTTTCCACTTTGCATTGCTCTGGCAAAGGCTGTCTGTGGTGACTCTGCCCCTGCAGCAGATCTCTTCCTGGGTCCCCAGGCTTTTCTATACATCATTTGAAACACCTGCAGACCTAACACCACATTGATGTCACCAAGGCTTCTGGCTTGTGTTTTCCAAAGCTGCATGTCCCACCACATCTGGGGCCAATTTAGCCACAGCTGGTACAGCCAAAGTAGCTGAGGTACTGGTGTGGGGAGCAGCTTCCCAAGGCCTTCCCTAAGGCCTGTTCCCCAAGACCATTCTGTCTCCCTAGGTGTTTGGGCCTGAAATGGAAGGGTTGGCCCCAGAGGCTTCTGCAATGCCTTCAGGGCCTTTTTCTCCTTCTCTTAATAATCCCTTTCCTTTGTACTAATCTTAGCTAATTGTTGCTGGGCTGCACCATTGTGTGCTCTTTGCTTCTCTACCACATGGACAGACTGCAAAGTTTCCAAATCTTTATGCTCTGCTTCCCTTTTAAATTCTGCTTTTATGTTGTGCCTTTGCCACCATAGCTCAGTGTAGCCTTTTGCAAGTAGCTGTACAGCTTCCTTAATGCTTTGCTGCTTAGAAATGTCTTCTGCTAAATACTCTGGTTCACAACTCCTAAGTTCCAGCTTCCACAAAGTCCTAGGGGATGTACATAGTGCAGCCAAGTTCCTTGCGAGTTCATAGCAAGTTTGATCTTTGCCGTAGCTTCCAATAAATTCCTTCTTATTTCTATCTGAGACCTCCTTAGAATGGTCTTTACAGTCCACATTTCTATCAGCATTCTGCTCACCATCACATAACCAGTCTCTAAGACATTCCAAACTTTTCCCTTGTCTTTTTGTCTTCTTCTGAGTCCGCCAAACTCCTCCAACCTTTGCCTATTACCGAGCTCCAAAGCCGCTTCCACATTTTCAAGTATTTGTTATAAGCAACACCCCACTTCTCTGGTACCAATTTTCTGTATTAGTCCATTTTGTGTTGCTTATAACAAAATACTTGGAAGTGGGTAATTTATAAAGAAAATGGAATTTATTTGCTTATAGTTTCTGAGGCTGGGATGTCCAAAGTCCATCTGGTGGTGGCAAGAGTGATCCAGGGGTGTTACATTGCAAGATGGTGGAAGCAGAGAGAACAGAGAGAGAGAAAGACAGACTCCCCTCTTCTTTTAAAGCCCTCAGAAACAGGCCTCTGATCACCATTTTTAATCCATTCACTACTGCACGGTCCTACAATTCAATCATTTCTTCAAGTTTCCACCTTTCATTTACCATAATAGGATTTCCCACCCTCTTAACAGTCACAGTGGGAGCTAAGTTTCTAATACATAAAACTTGGGGGACACAGTTCAAGCTTCAGGGAGTTTTGGGGGGACACAATTCAATCCACTACACACCCTTTTTGGGTTCTATCTTCCATCTTAGAATATTTCCTCAGCTATCTGGTAATCCTTGGTTGCTGGCTCTTGGTGAATATTTGTGTTCTGTTTCCGATGCTTGTGGTTATTGAGCTTTATTACAGGGTGATCTAAGTGATTCTTTTTTTGGCTGTAAATCTTTTTTCTTGGGTTGGTCAGATTCTGCTATAAATATTCCTTCATTTTCTCACCAGGAGGATAAATGACTGGCTGCCAGCTGGGTGGGGGAGAAAGTTGGTGTCTCAGAGTTCATCCTCTAGTGTAATTATAGTTACCTAATTCCCCTGTTTAGGGCATGGAAGCACACAATCAACTATGCCAGTCAATCCCCAGTCCAAAGACTTTATCTGTTACCCTCTTCCAGAGAATAAATTTCCAGTTTTCTTTCTGAGTGGTGATGGGCCAGTCTCCCAGCAACAGGAATGGAGAGGATATCTAGGGCCTCAATTGTTTATAAAGGACTATCTCCCAAACCTTCTTATTTTAGGTCCTCATCCATTACCCCTAGTTCCAGAGGGCCTAGAAATTGCTGGTGTCAATTTCTGAGTCTTGAGGACTTTGTGGTATAAACATGTAAGCTCTTGCTCACTGGCAGTGTAGACTTCAGCATTTTTAGTTCTTCTGGGCTAGTTATCTACTCCATCTGCTCCCTGCTTTCAGAACTGTATCTCCGTTCTTCTCTTTGCCTCATTCATTTGTGTCTTTAAAATCTCTTAATTATACTTGTGGTTGGATTTGAGAGGTGGGGAATGCGATGTCTATATTCAGTTTGCTGTCATCCTGGAAGCCCTCTGGAATCACCTTTTCTCCCTTGTTCTCATGCTATCCTGATACTTGAAAACTCCTTTACATACTTTCTTGCCTCTGTTCAACTTTTCTATTTCCTTTGCTCTCTGCTTGAATCAAGCCCTGATTTCTCATCTGGACTTTTATAATTTACCTGGTCTCTTGGCCTCATCTTCTCTAGTCAGCCTTGCATACTGATGCTGGGTTAATCTTCTGAAAGCACACTTTGATCATGCCATTTGCCATCTTTAATTGTTTCCTATTACCTACCAGTTACATCTACAATCCTCAGTATTCCACAATTGGTCCTGGCCTATCCACCTCATTTATTTTTGATTTTCCACACTGGTCTTCTCTTGTCATATCCTTTTCATTTGTAATGCTCAGTTCAAATTCCATCCCCTCCAAAGTTATTTGTAGCTCCCCCCTTCATCTTCTAGATCAGTTTATAACACTCATATGTCACATTTTTTTCTGACAACATTGAGTTGTAGGTTTCTGTTACCTGTCTTATCTCTTATTTCCATCTGTATGTCTTTTTTTTTGGAATAAATATATCCTCAATTGCATAGTTCAACCCTCCCAGTGAATTTTTTATTTGCAGATATACAGAGAATGGAGGCAGGAAGAAAGGCTTATTTGCTGACTTTGGAAAGTGTTCTGAATACTCGATTTGGGGGTTCTATCTCATAAAAATCACTGGAGGAGACTTTGAGTGGGAGTGGGCTTTGATAAACCACTTTTTTAAAAATAAATTTTATTGTGGATATTTAAGGCATACAACATAGTGTTATGGGATACAAGGAGATAGTAAAAACATATGAAATGCTTAATGGAATTTGTGTGTTATCCTTGCACTGGGGCCATGCTAATCTTTTTATTGTTCCAATTTTAGTATATGTGCTGTCGAAGTGAGCACTAGATCACCTAAGTGGACTTATTTTCCCTGCTAGTTGGAAGACTTGAAAGGGAGAAGGGAGCAGGAGAAGGAGGAGAGCTCTGCTCTCTTCCTTCACTGGCTCAGCACCTGGGTTGCTCTT
>NW_007727472.1:400260-401888 GCF_000696425.1 Galeopterus variegatus | reverse complement strand
GCAGGAGAAGGAGGAGAGCTCTGCTCTCTTCCTTCACTGGCTCAGCACCTGGGTTGCTCTTTAATAGGTCTCAGGCTGCCCTTGAAACCCCAGGATGAGAAGATACTTTGCCAGAATATCTTGTGTATCAGTCCAGGTCTCTAGGTCTCTCAGTAGATGAAGTTTAGTCCAGGGAACAGATTACACAGATGACGGAGAAGGAGTTTGAGGGACACAGATGGGGTTTTCAGGTGGAAACCGGAACCGTGAAAGGAAGGGCTACCTGGCAGGAGCTGCAGCTTCTGGAGACATCAGAGGAGACAGAAAAAGAAGGAGGAAAATGCTCTAGTTATTCCTTTTCTCCAGCCCTCTGTCTTTCAGCAATGTTTCCCTTATGCTGAAGCAAGAGGGCAAAAGAGCCTGAAAGAGTCATTGCCTGAGATCGAGAACAGAGCAGGACATGGGCAGGGAAGAGCACAAACAGCAGGGGACAGGCACACTGAATACAATTTATAAAACTGAGATTGTATAAATTAACTTCTTGCCCTCCCCACGTGTTCCCACACACACATGCTCGCTCACTACCACATGTGTGTACATGTGTTTGTGGATGCATTCATATCTGGGATATTTATTGGGTTAATGTCTTAGTCTCGAGAAAAGTACAAGTGCTCATTTTAAGATTGTATGTAAAATGGCAGCTAACACTCCTGTTTTCAAATGGCACTTAACATTGACATGATATCAAAACATCTGGTCATTTCCATCAATCCAGGCATGAAGTTAGTTGGGCCGAATGCTTGGCATTATGTACAGAAAACAGCAGGCTGGTTAACTGGAGTTTTGATTACAGCTAAATTGGCTGGATGTTTGGTGTCATGTAGACTGATGTTATGATGGGCTAAAGATAGAACAGAGCCAGTTGCGAGGAAGACCAATAACAAATCTGTGAAATAAAACTTCTGTCGGGAATTTAATTGGAAAAAAAATTATTTGTTTCCAAGATGGACTTTCAAAAGCACTGAGACCTGGCTAAGTTTATCTCTGGTGTTCCCCCACTCCCATTTTAGCTTTTTGTACCTTGTGCCTAATATCTTCAGGTTGCCCATGGCCATTCACCCTTTAGACACCTGGATCCTGTGCCTTATCTCCCTGGACAGGACCTCCAGCTTCTCAATTTGTCAGCCTTTATGTCACTTTCCTGTTTCGCCCCTCTCATCAGATCATGTTTGTCCTATCATTCAGAGATCTGCTCTCTGTTGCAGGGTCAGCTGATCTCAGAATTGAATTCTCATGAAGATGTCTGTGGATGATACTGTGTTAATATTTATCTCTCATCTTTCCACATGTGGAATTTCAACTGAAATTCAGGCACACTTGGCAAATTTTTATCTTATGCTTTCCAGAAGGATGTTTGCACAAACACTGAGGAATTTCCCAGGGAAAAAAAGGAGCCAGGTTGGATGAGCTCTCAGCAGAGAGACTTGGTTATCAAGGGATGGGCTGGGTCAGCATGTGCCACGGTTTCAGACATCTAGAGCAGTCTCCTAGCCCTACTGGAATGTGTCTGAGCTCTGTTGAGAGCAGAGTTTTTCTTTTTTTTTTTTTGTCTTTTTCCGTGTCCGGCAACGGATCGCAACCCTCAGTGT
>NW_007727472.1:395215-399349 GCF_000696425.1 Galeopterus variegatus | reverse complement strand
GATTGATACTCTCTGAAGACCCAGAAACATTAAAAAGTAGTTTATGTGGAATGCAGAAGTGAGAGGGGGATGGCTAAAGGCCTGACAGCCTGTCAACACAAGTGGATATACAAGCCAGGAACATATATTCCTTTAAATGGAACTTCATTTTAACCCACATGTGTTAAGGCCTAAGAAAATTCAGATTGGAGCTGTGACATATAAGAGGTCTTCAAAAAGTTAATAGAAAATGAGTATTATGAAAAAACTATGCATAAATTTAAAAAAACTTTTGTACCAAAATAAACTCTTACGGACTTGTTATAACAGGATCAAGTTTGAGACACTAAGAAGGATAACACATTAGATTGAAAAGAGTCCCTATCAGAGCAACATTAATTCTGCTAAAATTAAAGCAAAAACAAACATTGAATTGATAGTGAAGCTTGGGTAGAAGAACGGTGAAATTATTGATGGTTTATGAAAAATTTATGGGGACAATGCCTGTAGGGAAAATATAGCAAAGTGGTCAGGGCCCCTTAGATAATCAGAAACTTGTTGAGCATTTGACATAAATATGCACGTGCACCCAGGTGTTCCTTGGCTATTGTCTAATGTAATTGCCTTTGTGCCTACCTAGGTTATGTCCTGGGTTATGGACTTAAGTATAAGGGATGAGTGGCTCTGATGCAAGGGCCCCCTGTCCCCCGGGTGGGGGGAGCATGGGGAGGCCGCTACTGCTGCTGGAGGCTGTTGCTGCAGGCTGTTACTGCCAGTGCCCCCAGGATGCCCTGAAAGACCACCACTGCTGCTACTACTGCTGCTATAAGCTGCTGCTGCTACTGCTGAGGACTGAACTCACGTCATCTGCCAATGGCTCCCAGGATCTTTCCCAATTACCTAGTGTAGACTAGTGTGTGAGGGGTCTGGTGACCCAGCCTGGCATGTGAGGGGTCTGGTGACCCAGTCTGCACAATGCGTTTGTAGGGTCTGTGAGCCCTAGCCCTGATAATACAAATGGAAACTTAGCATAACTAAAAAATGAAATGTTTTGGCTTTAGTTAGCTATTGCTGTAACCCTACAATTGTCTGGTAGCAGTACAATTGTCATAGTCACTTAGCAATACAATGTCCCAAAGAAATCAGCAGTTTAGAAATGGATAACTCATTTTAAGAAGGAACTAGATGATGTTGAAGACTAAGCACACAGTGGCAGACCATCCACATCAATTTGTGAGAAAAAAATTAACCTTGTTTGTGCTGTAATTGAAGAGGACCAATGATTAACAGCAGAACAATAGCCAACACCATATACATCTCAATTGGTTCAATTTACACAATCCTGACTGAAAATTTACAGTTGAGCAGACTTTATGCTCCATAAGTGCCAAAACTGTTGCACCCAGATCACCTGCAGACAAGAGCAGAGCTTTCAATGGAAATTTTAAACAGGCGGGATCAAGATCTTGAAGCATTTCTTCAAAGAATTTTTACAGGAGATGAAATATGGCTTTACCAGGGCAATCCTGAAGACAAAGCACAATCAAAGCCAAGGCTACCAAGAGGTGGAAGTGGTCCAGTCAAAGCAAAAGTGGACCAGTCAAGAGCAAAGGTCACGGCAACAGTTTTTGGGATGCTCCAGGCATTTTGCTATTTGGCATTCTGAGGGACAAAGAACAGTAACATGTCCTTATTATGAGAGTGTTTTGATAAAGTTAGTCAAAGCTTTCTCAGAAAAATGCTCAGAAAACCTTCATCAGAGCGTCCTCCTCCACCACAACAATGCTCCTGCTCATTTCTGTCATCAAATAAGGGCAATTTTGCAAGAGTGTTGATGGGAAATCATAAGTCATTCACCTTACTGTCCCAATTTGGCTCCTTCTCACTTCTTTTTGTTTCCTAATCTTAAAAAATCTTTAAGTGCACCCATTTTTTCTCAGTTAATAATGTAAAAAAGACTACTAACACGGTTAAATTGCCAGGCCCCTCAGTTCTTTACGAGTGAACTAAACGGCTGATATCATCACTTACAAAAGTGTCTTGAACTTGGTGAAACTTATTTTGAGAAATAAAGTTTATATTTTTATTTTTATTTGCCTTTTACCAGAGCCTTTGAAAGCTTTGAGTCCAGTAAGTAGATTTGATGGTGGCGATTTCAGATCACACCAGTGATAAACTGGTGAAGAAAAAATACTTTTAGGCAGTCCTTAATTATTGTTCAAATAACAGTTTATATGTTTGCTTCTTACCCTCCTGGTTTAATTTAAGATCTAAGGACTTGAAATGTCACTATACAATTATTGACAGAGGCTTGGCTGCTGCTGGGGAAGAGAAGGGTGTGAAATCTGAACACATTAGTGAAATCTAAGTAGATCTGTATTAGTTAACAACTAGCAATATTATTATGGAAGTTATTATTTTAGTTAATTCAAATAATCTAGTTAAAACTTCAGGTAAATGATGGGTTTGCTGATTGGCCTTACTATATTAATTAATTCATTTAGTAAAAATTTGCTCAGTGCCTGTTATGTATCTTGCACTCTGTTGGAACCAGGGTAAACTTTGGTGAATTCTGGAGATTTAAAATCTGGTGTGTAGGTAAATCAGACTTAACTTTGTTGTTTAGCTGAGATACCAGTCAAAAAATAAGGGAAAATTGACAAGATTATGCCAAATTTGTAAACAACAAAGGATAAATTTTCCCTAAGAAGGATTATACTTTATATCATTGGAAAGTATGTTCCTGTTCCCAAGATCTGGACATATGAGTGTATATCAGTGTTTTGTGTGTGTGTGTGTGTGTGTGTGTGTATGTGTGTGTGTAGTATTATTGTGCCTGTATTCACCAAAGCCTATATGGCTAAAGAAAGATTTCAGAAATGCAAACATCAAATATATAGTTTTCATCTGTAGAAAAAAATTCCAGCTTTTATTTAAACCACTAAAATTGCAGTCAGCTGCTGGGAGAAAAATAAAGGCAAAGATCCTGTTTACAAGGCACCTAGAGTTCAGCCTTCAGATGGTTTTGGTTAAGATGTAGTTTCTCTTCATGCCGATGTTTCTATAAGACATTTTTGTGAATCAGTGATTACCCAACTGCCCTGTGTCTTTCTCTTTCTTGTGTTTTTTTAGTACCTTTACAGTGATATTTTTGATTTTCGACAATTTTTACTAAAAACTCACTCCTTTGTAGCTTTTCTGCAATTTGTAGAATTGTATTCCATAATGGGCAAATTCTGTTGTGTGTGTATGTGTGTGTGCGTGTGTGTACGTATGGTTTTCCAATAACCTCTTTGGGGTTCTTTCTGCCCTTCTCTAACTTCTGCTGGCAAGGAGCTGGTATTAAATCTTTACCCCAGTAAGTTATTAAGTATTTAAGCTTATAATAGAATTTTCCTCTCTACCTTGTCTGTGCTTTCCTGGAGTGAGTGCTTTAGAATATTTACTAGTTGTAGCTACCCTGCCATGCCTAGAATAACTAGGTGATAAATCATCTCATGCTACACTGATATTTTGCCCTAAGAAAAGTGTGCTATTGGGTGAAGAGGGCTCCACTGTTACACTTCCCTCTGTGTAACAGAGATGAAAAAAGAAAGAATTACTCAAAGCATCATGAATGCCATGACAGGCCCAAAGTGACTGCACTTCATCAACTCCCTTGTTAGAAGGAGAAAGCTGAATGTGACAGCCCTGATTCAAAGTTAGCTTCTCTTTTTTATTCTCAAGACAAGGAAGTTTCACAAGAAAAATTAGTTGATTCAATCATCAAAGAAGGACATAAAAACAAAGGCTGTGTAAAACTAGTAACAACAGTAAAATTAACAATGTGACATTCCAGAATGCAATTTGTAAAAAGCTAAGTTGATCCACCAACAGCTTGTGCTTAGCAAACATTTTTCTTTTCACTTATTTCCCTACAGCAATTTCCTCAGCATATTTAAACAACAATCAAGCAGCTTCCTTAACATATCTTAACAACAATCAGTAGGTTAAGCTGCACCAAGGATATCTGCCCTTAGAGCCAGCAATTTTGCTGTGTTACAATTCTTTATCTACAACAGAGACTTTCGCCTGGGGAAAGTTTCCTGTCTTTCACAAGCTTAGCAATGTTAGTATCCTCCACATTTGCCCCTGCCCTTTTTTTAAAAAAAAAAG
>NW_007727472.1:387445-394864 GCF_000696425.1 Galeopterus variegatus | reverse complement strand
TTCGCCTGGGGAAAGTTTCCTGTCTTTCACAAGCTTAGCAATGTTAGTATCCTCCACATTTGCCCCTGCCCTTTTTTAAAAAAAAAAAAGAAAAAGAAAAAGCTATAGATCAAGGTTTCACAGTTAAGACTAAAACATTTTGTTAAAGCAAAGTTAGTATTATTTTAGCATGGCAAGTCCTTTTAATTTATCCCAGGTGGGGACTGATGATGTTGTAGTTTCTCAGGGCTGTTACATTGGCATCATTCCTGGTAGTGTGAATCGAGGTGTTATTGAGACTCTGGAATGGGGTTCTGTTCCATGTAATAGTTGATTTTGAGTCCAGAGAGTTTGTTGATGTTCACCTGTCCAGGACATCACTGCTTCCAAAGCATCTAATCTTTGTAAAACTTTTTGATCAATTACAAATCTTTTGTTTAGGAACAGGATGTCTCATCCAAGTCATAAGCACCCCCTTTAAGGCCGTGAAACTTTAGAGAACTGCTTTTGTAGACAAGATATTATTTCCCTCTTTACAATCAAAGCATTCCTCATAAAAGCATTGATGATCAATTTTCTGATAGGAAAGGTTTTACTTTTCTTTGTATAGGTCCCTTGGTGCTGGGAAGGCTCATTCCCAGGTTGTCATGTCCCACTGGGGGGGGAAAGATGAAATAGTAAGATGAAACAGCAGTTATGCCAAATTAGGGCAACATGAAGAGGGATCAGGAACTTAGAAGAGACATGCTATTTTATAAACAAAGTTTTAAATTACATCCTGTTATAAAGAGAGAGTCAATCTTTATTGAACTTATGAAAATAGCCACATTGCCATAATAATCATAAAAGTACTCAAAATTTTTAAATTTTGGGGGGGGTCAAATAGGGAGAAAGCAAATGCTTTTATCTTTGTTTTAAATGATATTTTACCAAACTTCTGTTAGTTATAGATAGCTTAAGAGAGAGTTTTCTTACAAGACATTAATGAGAGATGTTTTAAAGTAAAAATTGTAAAAACCTGTAATTCTTTTTAATCAGTTCATTAGTTTTATGTAATTAACTTTTGTTGTTTTGACCTTGGTGAGTAATTTCATAAACCCATCAGTTTCTTTAGTAGAATTTTGGAAATTTAGTTCAAAGGTATGAACTCAAAGTTTGTCAGAAAACTTTACCTGTCAGAGTTTTTTTATATTTGAAGATATAACATTTTAAAATTATAATTGAACCAAGATTATGACCAGTAGCATTTATATCAAGACACAGATTTCCAAGAACCTTACAAGATCTTGGAACACACCTCACTACACCCAAGGTGGGGGAAGAGGTCAAGAAGTTTGCAAACTGGTCAGAGTTTTCCCATATATGTGTGCCAGGACTTGTAGACAGGTGTATTAGTCCGTTTTGTGTTGCTATGACAGAAATACCTGAGACTGGGTAATTTATAAGGAAAAGAGATTTGGCTTACGATTCTGGGACAGCTGCATTTGGCATGGGCCTCAGGCTGCTTCTACTCGTGGTGCAAGCAGATGACGTGGCGAGAGGAAGCAAGAGAGAGAGAGAGGAGGTGCCAGGGTCCTATAAACAACCACCTCTCGTGGGAACTAATAGAGTGAGATCTCACTCAGGACCCCCATCCCCAGGGAGAGCATTAATCCATTCATGAGGGATCTATCCCCATGGCTCAATTAGTTTCCAACACTGCCACACTGGGGGTCAAATTTCACATGAGTTTTGGAGGAGACAACACATCCAAACTCCATCAACAAGGAAACTAGTCTTGATGAGCTGCACTGTATTCTTGATACCTCCAGTGCTGAAACACTCAGTGAAACCTTTTTGATTGACTGTTCCCACAATGGCAGTGTTCGATTCCTCAGTGGGTCTGGATTTAAACCCATTGTCCTCATCATCTAAAAATAAGAACCCCTAGGCACTCATTGTTTAAAAGGAACCCATTAGACCTACCTGTGAATTATTTTTTCACATTCTCTCTATTAAAAAATATATTTTCTACCAGAGGTAAAGTCACTCAAAATATTTAAATTTATATATGTATTAGATGTAGAAAAAAAAAAATCTCACTATGTGAATACAATTGTGCATCAACCATACATTTGTTTGCTTTTAATCATCCTCACTGAAACTGAGACTGCTCACTCTGGATCATAGCTGAAGAAGTACCTTCCCCCTTTTCAGTTGGAAAAATGTTATTGAACTATGGGGGAATGAAAAAGAAATGCCCATTTCACCATTCTTCTTGACTCCTTTCCTTTGGTGGAGAGGTGGGAGAAAAACAAAAACAAAAACTCCCAAACCTTATAAACTACTCTCCTAAGTTCTTCCCCTGGAATCATTAAATATTAACTGAAATAAACCTATTTGTTCATTAAAGAAAATCATATTCATCTATTTAAAAAAGCACTTTTCTCTTATTTCTCTTATTTTTCCCTAATTATGAAATGTAGTGGATGGAAAATATGCATTTTCTTTTTCTTACATAGATTGTGAACACAAAGAAAATTCTGTGCAAAATTATTATGCTCTAGCTTGTGATTTTGTATAGAACTGGGCATTTTATTTTCTTCAGGATGTGCTTCATAAAGGCTTAGTTATCATCTCCACCTACATCTCTCTTTTGCCTCTTGAGAGAAGATACGTTTGGTTAGACTTGAGTTAGGTAACAAATAGAACATTAACTCTGCTTAACAAGTATTTTTGCTACAGTGTTTTCAAATATTTGTAATAAGATGTTTTATTTACACAACACTTTATAAAACTTCATTATCGGGGCCGGCCCGGTGGCGCACTGCTACAGTGCGCCGCTTGGGAAGTGTGGCGGCGCTCCCGCCGAGGGTTCAGATCCCACATACAGACCGGCCGCTCACTGGCTGAGCGAGGAGCGGGGGCAACACCGAGGGTTGCGATCCCGTTGCCGGTCCCGGTCCGGTACGGGCGCGACACTGAGGGTTGCGATCCGTTGCCGGTCACGAAAAAAGACAAAAAGACAAAAACAAAACAAAACAAAAAAAACTTCATTATCTTCTTTGAGTCTCAGCTCCATGCACAGTAAGTGTTAAAACTGATGGCTTTTTTTTTCTCCAAATTGGGAGCCAGAAAGTATTCATAACTAGTTAGAGGCCACATATTAGGTTAGTGACAGGACAGAATCAAGATTAGAATTCTTACTTTTTATAAAGAGTGGCCACCTTGACAAGTATATCCAGGTGTGGGCCCTGAGCTTTGGCTCAGCTACAGCTGGTTAGTTGCTCAGAGTATGGTTGTCCTCTTTCCTCTGCCTCTCCTTGAAGACAGGAGTCTTGTCTATCTTGTTCACAATTTCAGCCCCAGCAACTTGCACAGTACTTGCAATGTAATAGTTAACATGTATTTGTGAATGAATGAATAATTGAATTAAGTCAATGAATGAAGTACAGAAAGATGCTGAGGGTTTACTTTGAATAACAGTGCAATATGCCTTCTGTCTTCTTCCCCCATGTGTCTCTTATGATGCCTATAAACAATATTTGAAATTTGAAACAATGGAGTTAGACACTGACTTATTAGTTAAGGACTTGATATAGTAGTCAGGCAAAAATAATTTCATTTAAAAGCCCTTTTTCTTGATGTACACTGCTACCTTAGAAAATTAAATTAATCTTTATGCTGGGTCTTGATATCTAGAACTTGGCTATAATCTGAGAATGTTTTATGATCTGGTTCTTTCTCTGCATTTAGGCTTTGCTTTAGAGGGCTGAGGATGTATCTTCATTACATTTTTTAGCCTAACACATTGTGAGTCGTCACAAAGTTAGAGTCTTCCTTTGAAAAAGCTACCCCTGGGAAGATGTTAGGCTGTTTTGGATATTATCATTATTATTATTATTATGCCCCCAGGGAACCATTTAGTGAACATGCACCCTCACAGTCAAATCCCTGCTCAGTCACTAGAAGTACCATTGGCCATGACTTTCTGTTCACCAAAGCTGTGCTCCAACCTAAGGATTCTGTCTAGAGTGTTCTCTGCTTCCAATCCCATGCTTTGGAATATTTCAGGCAGGCAGGAGATCTTTTGTTGGAAGTTTCACTTGAATAATTAGTATGCACTTGAAAGCAGGAAAGCAGCCAAGGACATGGTTTGCTGGGCCCCTGAGACGTCGTGGAAACAAGCAGATACTGGATTATTATTTCCAGCATTTTTTTTCCTACCTCTCTGAGTTCAGTAGATCTTGTAATAAATAAGACCTCTCAAGGAAGGGGGGACAATTATCCTCTTTCTCTTCTACCTCACCTTTCCACCCTATAGAAGTTTTGTAGACTCAAACCAAATTTGTTGGCTGGAAGCCTAAAAAGATTCCTCATCATGTGGCAGACTGTTGTAGCATTTTTATGATAGCTAGTCTTTTCTTTTGGTCTGAAACCCAGGTATATGAAATATAGGTTGGGGGTTGAAAATTAATGCCTATTTGTCATGTGAGAAGAAATAATTGGCGTAAAATGTAGTAAACAATGCCTGCCAGTTGGGTCATTTTTTTTTTTTTTTGCTATTAGTTTTGGCTACTATTCCCAGAAAAATAATGGGAAGGTTCATATTTCTTAGAATATATCTTTATCAACTCTGTCAGCTTATGGTGTCTTGGACCTCCAAGAGACAGTCAGCTTGGAAGCCTTTGATTGTGCCATTTCTATGCTGAGTACATGACTGTACATACCATGACAAATTAATACAGATGTAATAGCGAGTTCCTCTTATCACTGAGACCAGACCTGCTGGGAAACATCTATATCCTTTGAGAGATTTGAGATTGGTATAACAAATTCTATACAGACATTATCATTTTGAATAAAGATTTTCATTTTACTCTTACAAGTACAGTCACCACTGGAGGCTGCACAGATGACAGGAAGACTTAATCTCCAAATGGGTTGGGTTCTAACTATTGATTTTGGAACATCACACACATTTTTCTTTATAAAGACTGTTTTAAGTAGTTCAGATCCTAGATCCAGCCCACTCAAAAATCTATAAGGGAGTATTTTCAATTAAAAACAATAGAAAAAGCACACTTTTAGTAGTATTAATTAGGCTCAATAGAGAAACGACACAATTGAAGAAGAAATAGTTTTAGCTTCTCTCAAACGTGGGTGTTTACAGTTTGGTTTGGGGTGGGTGAGGGGCCAATGAACCAATGCCTCCAGGTGTTTTCTAGTGGCTTTGAAAACATCCAAGGACTTTAAGGATTGGAGGCCAATCTTTTTCTACTAAGTCTGCAACCATTATAGTCAAAAGGCTGGACTCTTTAGAAAAAAAACCTGAAGCAACTTTATTTTTTCTCATTGTCCTTTTACCACATTCTGTTGACTAGTTTTCCTCCAACTCTTAGATGAAATTTTGAGCAGATTTCAGAGATTTTTAGGTTCCTTTCCATTTTATGGTAGTTAATTGTCCTCCAGTCATTTGAAAGTTTCAAAGAGTTCAGTCCAGTATAATAATCTAAACTTAGTATGCTCTTTAAATTTTCTCCCATTCCCCAGCCAGGGCCTGACCTAGGATTGGAAGTGGGGGTGGGGGGGAGAGAGAGAGAGATGGCATCTCCTCTTGCAATCCCTAACTATCATTTCCTGCTTCTCCAGCACTGGCCTGGGATGAGGGAGGAGCAGAAATGGTGTGCAATGAAATATAGCACTTCTCAGTCTATTACCAACCTGGAAAATATCTTTATTCATAGAGAAAACCATTCTGCAAATTAATCCCTTGATTCTTTCTTCATGTTCTAATGCAATCCCACATTCCACTAATCTGTCACATACCCAGGCTACCTCCAGTGTTACCCATGTGAATCATTTATTTCGCAAGTCTTTGTGAAGCACCTGTTAAGTATAAGGGCTGTGCTTAGTGTGCTGAGGACATAATACGTTATGGCATAGCTTACCCTGAAGGAGATTTCAGTTGAGGTGGGTAAGGTATGACCATATGAGGGTTACAAAGAATCATAGAACTGCTAGTATTAAAAAGTTAGTATGCTCTTGTTACTTTGTAGATGAGAAAATGATACCCAGTGGTTAAGTGGATTTAAAGCCACCTAGTTATGTAAAGACAGAACTAGAGCTAGAACTCCGTTCCCTTTGCCTCTAATATAGTATCTAACCTCTCTAAAGAATATAACATCTTGATACAATGTTACAAAGTTATGGATTCTTATAAAACGACTGTGTGCTGGAGCCAACTCTCACCAGCTCTTAAGAGCAGACTGTGGGCACCTTTCCAACTTCAAGTTCTGAAATTGGCCATGGTAGGAGAATTTACACCACAGAAATTGGCAAACACTACAAATCAGGGATCCCTGTCCTTTCTAGGGAGAGCCAGTTATTAAACATTTACCAGCACACCACTGCTTATAAATCATAAATGTGTTAAGTTCAGATACTCCATCATGAAGGGGTTGTCATGTGAATGGATTTTACAGAAAAATAGGATTTAGACAGGCAGAGAGAAAATGAGGTGGGCTATTTGAGAGTGGAAGGACAGAGTGAATAGCATTCTGAGATAGCAAATAGAATAGTTTTCCTTGGTGAGGGAAGTAGAGGACATGTCCCTGCAGAGACCAAGCTGAATAAATGAAGGTATAATGTCAGGGTGAAGTTAGGAATAATCAGGCATGATGGAGTCTGTGGTGAAGTGGACAGTAAAGGCTTATCTAAAGGCAATTGAAAATAAAAAAAGCCTTGCTGTATTCTACCCACTTTGAATTTCTCATAAGGAACTAACAAGAATAAGCATAGAAAGCAGTTGGAATCAAATGGAGCCTTGAGAAGCAACTATCATTTTCCTTCTTAACACATTACTATTTTCTTGACATAATGAAGGCAAAATTTAGCATTCTAATTTATCTCCATCTTTTTCTTTTACCTTGCTTCCATATTCTAACTGGGAAATGCCTGTAAATTATTGTTTTTGTGTGTACTTAAAAAGTCATTTAATGAGTATTTTCCTTTGTTAGTGTGGGTTATTTAGAGTTGAGTTTATGGTACAATTCCAGCTTTATCATCTTACTTCAAGGGCAATGATACCCCCCAAGACATAAAGAATCATTTATATTTTCAAGGATGTTTATTCATATCTCTAGGTGTCTGAAACAAAAAAGATATCACTACACAAAATGGAAAGTTAGTATATTTTAGGGAAGGATCTAGAAACATATTATTTAATTATTTATCCTTTCAGAATGTCCCCAAATTAATTTCTAATAGCCTTTTAAACATGTTTCCTTTTTACACTAATCTATAAAGATAACTCGACATTGATTAACAGATTTTTTTAAAAGTGAGAATTGACCCCTTCAGAGATATCTTTATTCCAACACGTTTCCATAGGGGTTTATAAAAAATTGAAAAGTGAAGGAAATAATCAATCATAACTCTCAGGAGAAAGTTGTTCAGTAT
>NW_007727472.1:308043-386445 GCF_000696425.1 Galeopterus variegatus | reverse complement strand
TTACAAAGAATCATAGAACTGCTAGTATTAAAAAGTTAGTATGCTCTTGTTACTTTGTAGATGAGAAAATGATACCCAGTGGTTAAGTGGATTTAAAGCCACCTAGTTATGTAAAGACAGAACTAGAGCTAGAACTCCGTTCCCTTTGCCTCTAATATAGTATCTAACCTCTCTAAAGAATATAACATCTTGATACAATGTTACAAAGTTATGGATTCTTATAAAACGACTGTGTGCTGGAGCCAACTCTCACCAGCTCTTAAGAGCAGACTGTGGGCACCTTTCCAACTTCAAGTTCTGAAATTGGCCATGGTAGGAGAATTTACACCACAGAAATTGGCAAACACTACAAATCAGGGATCCCTGTCCTTTCTAGGGAGAGCCAGTTATTAAACATTTACCAGCACACCACTGCTTATAAATCATAAATGTGTTAAGTTCAGATACTCCATCATGAAGGGGTTGTCATGTGAATGGATTTTACAGAAAAATAGGATTTAGACAGGCAGAGAGAAAATGAGGTGGGCTATTTGAGAGTGGAAGGACAGAGTGAATAGCATTCTGAGATAGCAAATAGAATAGTTTTCCTTGGTGAGGGAAGTAGAGGACATGTCCCTGCAGAGACCAAGCTGAATAAATGAAGGTATAATGTCAGGGTGAAGTTAGGAATAATCAGGCATGATGGAGTCTGTGGTGAAGTGGACAGTAAAGGCTTATCTAAAGGCAATTGAAAATAAAAAAAGCCTTGCTGTATTCTACCCACTTTGAATTTCTCATAAGGAACTAACAAGAATAAGCATAGAAAGCAGTTGGAATCAAATGGAGCCTTGAGAAGCAACTATCATTTTCCTTCTTAACACATTACTATTTTCTTGACATAATGAAGGCAAAATTTAGCATTCTAATTTATCTCCATCTTTTTCTTTTACCTTGCTTCCATATTCTAACTGGGAAATGCCTGTAAATTATTGTTTTTGTGTGTACTTAAAAAGTCATTTAATGAGTATTTTCCTTTGTTAGTGTGGGTTATTTAGAGTTGAGTTTATGGTACAATTCCAGCTTTATCATCTTACTTCAAGGGCAATGATACCCCCCAAGACATAAAGAATCATTTATATTTTCAAGGATGTTTATTCATATCTCTAGGTGTCTGAAACAAAAAAGATATCACTACACAAAATGGAAAGTTAGTATATTTTAGGGAAGGATCTAGAAACATATTATTTAATTATTTATCCTTTCAGAATGTCCCCAAATTAATTTCTAATAGCCTTTTAAACATGTTTCCTTTTTACACTAATCTATAAAGATAACTCGACATTGATTAACAGATTTTTTTAAAAGTGAGAATTGACCCCTTCAGAGATATCTTTATTCCAACACGTTTCCATAGGGGTTTATAAAAAATTGAAAAGTGAAGGAAATAATCAATCATAACTCTCAGGAGAAAGTTGTTCAGTATGAAGCAAATATCATAATTCTTATCTAAAAAAGTTCTCAAAATTCTCTAAGTATAATTGTTCCTCAAAGAAGCCCAACAAAAGCTATCAAATAGCTCTTTGCAAATGTTCCATAAAAAGCAAATATCATAATTCTTATCTAAAAATGTTCTCAAAATTCTCTAAGTGTAATTGTTCCTCAAAGAAGCCCAACAAAAGCTATCAAATAGCTCTTTGCAAATGTTCCATAAGCCCCTCTAGTGATAATGATGTCAGTTGTGTCTGAGGAGGATCCCCCTGATGTCTGCTGCCAGCAGTACATGCTGTCTGTAGTCTCAGAGATGGATTTGGCTGGGGTTCCCCCTGGCATGAGCTGGTCAGGAATGGGGCAGGGATGGGGTGGAGACACTTTTGGCATTCAGACATTGGAAAATAAGTCACAATCTAATCATGGTGATGTAATCTACAATTTTGACCACATTAGCACTGACGGACTAACTGACAGAACTTAAGGAGTTTTTAGCTCCAGGCCTGCTTGCCACTGTGACTCTGCCAGAGATATAAGTAAGAGAAAAGTAGGAAAGGAAAGGTTGGGTGTTACAGGCTCTCTCAATTTTAGGTCCACTTCAGCCTAGACTCTGGGCCTGAGCCCACAGCCCCAGGCTTTTCTCTGGGTCTCCTCTGCAGAGGAGGGCAGCACCCAACAAATTCTGTGGAGCAGGCCAAGAAAATGCAGAAAATACCATACCAGTGAGCTGAGTTTCAGGTACTAAAAGACTTTTGGAGTCTGGAGATGTCTGAATTTTTCTGAGAGAGAAAGAAATCAGGCCTGAGGAAGAGATCCAACATGGACACCTCTTTCCAAGGTTCTGAAGAGCATGGCTGGAATAGTAACACTCGTGGGTGTGCTTTGAGAAGGACCACGTGCTCTACAGTAGCCAGTCCGATGAAAAGGTGCACCCACATGCCTTAGACATGGTCCTTCCTACAGCACCATGGGTTTCTTGCGAGGGTACACCAAAATGAAATTGTTTGACTGAGATATGTATCACACCCCCCAAGCCAAACTTCTAGTTTCTTTTGGCTGCCAGAATTTCCACCCAACAAAACTTTTAGCCTTTTACTTCCCCTGCTCAGATTCCTTTTGGATAATATTTTTGCCCCCGGGATTTATCTTGTCACAAGACATGAGTTGGGTTTAGCTCCTGTTCTTCTGGTGTGATTTAGTCCTTGGTGCCCCTAAGCACATGCCATCAGTGTTCCCTTCCTCTTATCCTTCTCATCATTCGGTGGGCTCCCCGCTGCCTTCCATCTCCCAGTATAGAAAACAGCTGTGCCCATGATCCATGATCAGTAGGCCAGAAGGGCCAGGGAATTAACAAACCCTTGGGAGCAGCCTTCAACTATGATCTCAGGAGTTGATGTATTATATACCCCAGCGCCCCTGCCCCTTTGGGGCAATAATTCAAAGGTATATGTTCTGCACAAGTTCTCAAAGTTTCCTTAGTGAGATTAAGCTGAAGTCACCTGCAGTGTCAGTTAGATTAAGGCATCCTTCTTTATATCCCTTTCCTACTTTCTTACCATTATTCCTGGCATTTTCCAAAAAAGCCATTTGCACTCAAATCCTTTTCTCAGAGTACTCCTGGGAGAGCACAAACTAAGGCATACCTCTAACATGGGGTGGGGGTGGGGGGCAGCCTCTGTCTCTACTCTCTTACCATTGCTGCATTTTTTAAGACCTCTTGCTGGACCACCTAGATTTCATTTCTAGATCCAAAAGAATTAGCAATGGTTCAGAGATAGAAGAAGGGAATTATATAAATACACAAATAATTTGTACTTTTGCCAGATCTTTAATGATTTTGAACTGTAATACTAGAAACCAAGGTTGTTGGTCTTCCAAACCAAAATAAAGAACTCAGGGAAACCAGGAGGGTATAAAAGAGAATAGCAGAATTGAGGTCAAGGAGTAGCACATGGTACCAATATGTTTTTAGCAGTGATAACAGCTTACCATTTATTAAACACATGTATTAATAGTGATGCTAAGCCATATATATGAGTATACATATTCTTAATTTATCTCCATAATAAGCCTATGAGGTACGTGTAATTATTCCCTTTTTACTGATGGTGAATATGAGTGGGGTTAAGTAATTTTCCCCAAATCAGACAGGTCATAAGGGGCAAAATCCAAATTCAAACCTAGATCTTGCTCTTGCCAAAGTCTGTTCTCTTAAATACTATATTACCTTTCTTAGAAGTTTTCTTTGAAGTAGATGTGAGATGTGTAATCAATCCTACTGTCTGATTCAGAAATCAATTGAGCAAATTATAATTCTATAATTATACAATGTAGTTTTTCTTCCAAAAGTATAGAGTTGGGTATAAATTATGAAAGAAATTCAGATTTATCTTGATGTATTTTTTAATTCCTGGAAGAAACTATTCAAATTAATTATCTTATAGCATTATTGGTATTATGCATTAATAAAAGCTAAAACAATAGGTCAAAGTTTTAGACATATTTCTGGTGGAGCATTTTCCTATTTGTCTGAAAATCTTATAGCAGATCACTAACTCTGAATCACATTGCAACTGGAGGCTCAAATTTGATGATCCTTGGAAAGCTGAAATGCAGTGCTCTTTTTTGAGATTAAACTATGACTATGGGTAATTTGCACAAAACGGACATCCTGATTGACTTGGGGGAAAAAAAAGGATGAGAAAAATTGTATTTCTCTATCAGGCTTCTCCAGGATTTAAAAATATTTATTTATTGTAACCTTGGAGATGAAGTGAGATAGGAACAGAAAGAAGAAAATAGGAAAGAGTAGGAACTGACCAGGAACAATGAATCAATTACTTACAGTGGTCTTCCATCAGAACTCAAGGGTATAAATTCTACTTACTAAGTTTTCTTACTTTTGGGTTTACTCTACCTGATGGTTGTAAAATTGTAATGATAGATATATTCTAATTGTTGACATTTGAAGGTGAAAGTATCTCCAACCTCCTAAAACTATCCCAGTTTATTAAAATATTTTCTCTCCATTAAGATGTGAGGTGTTATCAATGAAATAAGTATTTAACTTTTCAGTATGACCACACTTTTCAGTGTGACCATGATATGCATGTTAAATAGGTTTGTCTTCAGGTGCAAGCATCATAAAACCTGTTAAAATCCCTCTGGAAAGATGGGGTTGACTTTTCCTATGTGACAAGAAGTCCAAAGTTAGGTGGCTGCTAGCATTCAGTGGTTTGGAAATGCAAAGTTTGGTGCTTGTGATTTTTGTGAACTTTCCTTCCTGGTTGCAAGTAGCAATTGTAGCTTTATCAAGTTTATGCTTAAAGCAGAAAGAATGGGGGATAGATGACAAATGCTTTCCCAGAACCTCCATGTGGGCTTTTCATATGTCTCATGAGCCAGAACTAAGTTACATTGGCAACGCTAGCTGTAATAGAGACCAGGAAAGAAAGGATTTAGTTTTCCTGCCTGTATGGGGGCGGGGAGGAGAAGAGATTAGGAATAGATGTAGAATTAGCCTTCTTGTGTAATGCCAATGTATAAGTAGGATCTGTGTAATCCCAATTGGTAAGTAGGAAGCAAATATTAAGTATAAAAAAACAGATTTCAGCAGAACATACCAAGAAGGACCTACAATTGTTCATGGCTGCCCAGAGCTTAAATGGGCCCCCAACAGGTATCATTGCATTTATTTAAGCCTTGGATGAATGAACTTCTGACCAATCTACTGTGGGGAAGATTTAAGCATTACATACGTAGTGGTTGAACTTGCTATCTTTTAAATTTGCCTTCAAATCATGAAGATTCTATGATGCTCTATAAGCATTCCAATTTCTTGCAATTTGAAAATTGTTTTCTCTTTGTGGCTCACTTTCCTATCAGGTCCACAGGTACAAATCTGTTTTGCTTTTATCTTAACATTAATATCCAACAGTGAGATATCTCAGATAGTCTCTAAAAAGAAAATATCTTTATCCCCAAGTGTGTTCATATCTTAAAACAACATTGTACTTCCTAGCAGAAATGTTAACAGAATACTAGAAGAAATTTTTTAAATGGACATGATTTTTAATTTGATGCATTTTAAACCTTCAAAGGCTTCACTAGAGCTCTCACACATTGTCCTTAAGATGCACAGTGGAAATGTCAATTTTCATAGCAATCTCAAACCACTTCTCTTGTTTTTGTTGTTTCCTTTCAAAGTATAAACTTATGAAAGAATCTCTTTTCAGATTTGAGTCAATATTCATGAAAGGAAGAAACTGTTTGAAGAGAAAATCATATAAAAATAGTGAGCTGAAATTTTGAATTGGGTAATATTGAAAATTTTGAATTTTTGCTGAATACAGGCGAAATTATAATGTTCCTTATTCCTAGTACTCTATATGGAATAACACTGATTTCTGCTTTGTCTGATGAAAAGCTAAACCAAAGATGTTAGAAAAAATGCTGGAATTCATGGTCTACTCAGCACTGAATTGTATTTGCCAATCCCTGGAATCAAATGAATGTTTTAAATATACTCTGTAAGTCTCAAGATGGAGAACTTTTACTATTATTATTATCTTCCTTTTCACAGATAGCATCAGGAAAGACCAACTAACCAGGAGTGTATAGAGTAAAAGATAAACTTAAAAAGAAAAACCTCTCAACTTTGATTTGTCAAAAAAAATCGAAATGGAGTGAAAATTGAGATATGTTCTTCCTCTCCTGTCAGGCATGATTACAATTCTTAACACTCAGTGTTGGTGAGTGTATGAGAAAACAGGCCCTCTCATTTATTTCTGGTATCAATGTAAATTAGCCCAAGTGATTTAGAGGGTAATTTTTACAATATCTGTCAAAAGCCCTAAAAATGTAATAATCCTTGACTCAGTAATTCCACCTTTAGGAATTTATCCTTATAAAATTCTAATATGAGTTGCAAAATATAAGCCAAAGAATAGTACTGTGGCATTGTTTGAAATAGTGGAAAACTGCATGTAATCTAAACAAATAGTCACTGAAACAGTGGTGGTTGAGAAAACTATGGAACATTCACAGAGTGGCAAACTAAGTGGATTAAAAAAAGTATAGGAAAGTACTAAATAGGAAAAATGTCTATAATATAGGGAAAAAAGAAAACTTTAGAATATCATGTATAGCCTGATTTCATTTTCATTTTAAAAAGTATATGATTGTATACATTTCATGAAAAGTTTGAAGGATTTATGATTAACTGTTTAACAGTAGTGACTTATTATAGCAGGAATTCAGCATGATTTTGTAAACAACGTCTTAAAAGTTGAGCTCGATTCAAGGATCACCTATCTAGTAAAGACTTTATTAAGAGTATCTCCTTCATGTTAGATCTCTTAAAAGCCATTCATACGGTCCTTATAATAGCAAGTTTTACAGTCAGAATGTGTGGGGAAAGAGCTGACTGAGAAATTAGTAAAAAAAAAAAAAAAAAGGAAATTAATTTGCTTCTAGTTCTGGTCCTTTCACAGGTTATTTATGATTTTGGCCAAGTCAACTAAATCCAATGCTTCACTTTCTCTATCTGGAAAATGGGAAGATCAAATATGAACTAAATAGAATAATAGTAAGTGCTCGAGCAGTCATTAGTTACCTCTTTATTTCCTTCTTTGTGAATTTTCTTTTAACATGGCTATCTTTAAGATTAGGTTATTCTAAGTACACTATCTTTGTGTTATTAAATCCACTGAGTGCTTTCTTCTTATTAAATGTCCCCTTACTAGAAGCTTGTCTTGGAGAAAAATAATTTTCTCCCTTTTTGAATATCCTGTCACAGCTATAAAGTGCACTTCCTTAGTAAAGGGTAGGAAAATTATGCAGAACAATTTTCCTAATGCAGCCATTCTCTTTTTGAGTCCTTATCAGCTCTTTCTTGCATGATCTCTTTCTTTTTGCAGGCTTATACTTCCTTTGGACTCAGTGGTTTTTAATAAAGGCCTTGCTGTATATTCTGGATCAGAACGACTGCTATTTCTCATAGTTAAGCTGTTTTCTTATGATTCTTGCTCTTCAATTCAATGGATAAAATCTGTGGCATGGAGGGGTGGTTGGTGAACTTAAAAAAAAAATTTTTTTTTTCCTTTTTGTCTTTTTTACTGACCGGTAACGGGATCGCAACCCTCGGTGTTGCACCCACACCACGCTCAGCCAGTGAGCGGGAACCGGTCTCCACATGGGATCCGAACCCTCGGCGGGAACGCCGCCACACTCCCAAGTGGCGCACTCTCCAGTGCGCCACCGGGCCAGCCCTAAAAAAATTTTTTTAAACTAGCCTTTTCATCTTTTATTATTTCTCTTAGTTTCCTTAAGAGAATTTTTGTTGTTGTTGCTAACCACAAATATAGTGGTCATCCATTTTTTAAAAAGTACCTGTGATGTATGACTAAGTGGTCATATGCTGTATATACATTACATTACACGAATAATGAAAGCTGAGTGTAAGAATAAATCACAAGTACCAGGAAAAAAATCTACTTTTCTAATTTCTTATATTCTACTTCATTATGCTGTTCTGGAAAAAGTGCTATGACATTTGCCTGACACATACATCAATGCATGGGCTACTATGTGTGACTCACTGTTTGTTATGTTCAGTGTAGCTGCAGGCCCAGCAGGTCACCCATAGGCAAGAAGAGCACTAGAGCATTTCTGCTTCAGTATTCAGTATCATTTGGCATGACACAAAACCCTTAATGCAGGTATCTAAAAATCTTCCAAAGTACTTGGAAGGTCTTTAAACATAATTAATGGTCATTAGTTAGTTTTATTTAAATTAATTTTTGTCAACTTCAAAAGTAAATAGTAAACACATTTTAAGCAAGTTTGTAAGAGTGAATTAGAGTTAATTAAATTAGAAAGACTAATCACAGTTATTAAGAATGACAATCTCTAGAAAGACTGAACATCAAGATCAAAATTGTCCAGTGGAAATACAAAACAAGCAATATACATAATTTAAAATGTTTAGTCACCACATTAAATATAAAATTAAATAGTTGTCATTAATTTTTAGAATATATTTTATTTTATTCAGTGTAATCAAAATATCATCTCAACATGCAATCAATTTTAAAAATTATCGAGATATTTTACATTCTTTTTTCATACTAAGCCTTTGAAATCTTGTATGTTTTTCATACTTACAGCACATCTCAACTTGGACTACTCATATTTCAAATGCTCAAGAGCCATATATAGAGACAACCATCATGGAAGGTGCAGGTCTAGATTTTTAAAATTTGAAGCTACAGCACTGGTTCATTTTAATTTTATTTTGATGGAAGGCAGAGAATGGCTAGCATGTTATTACAATTAGAGTAATTAATACATGTTTAAAATGACAACCAAGTATAAGGAAACACAGTAAAGCACTACTTAATCTTAATAAAGGAAATGTAATGGATACATTGCTGATTCAATGCCAAGGCGTAAAGAAAAATACAAGCTGCTAGTGCCTTCTATTATGCAACAAATAAAACTGTAACCCACAAATCCAAGGGGAAAAGTAAAACTAATGAGCTTTGGTTGGAATGAGACCAATGGCAGAACCAGTCTGACCACACAAGCATTTTCTGCAGCCTCTGGGGGAGATGGATTTAAGGGCCACATTCTGGGCCTGAGGGAAGGGAGCCAAAGGGCAAAACCAGGATCTCCCAAATGTCAGTTTTTATATGTTGCCCATCTGTCAGTCTCTTAATGAAGCTTGGTGAACTGACAGGCAGACTGGCTGGTGGATGTATGGTAGGACTGTTGTAGTATATCATATTCCAGTTAATAGTAAGAATAGATTGCATTTATGCAACATTCAGTTTTTCAAAGGGCATTTTTGTTTACTCTTCCAAAACTTTTTAAAGCTGCTTTTATTAATTATGGCACACTAAACAAATTAAAGCCAAAAAATGTCATTTCAACAAATGATATTGAGCAAAAAATTGTTTGGCTTCAAGAGATAATGGTAATTGTTACTTGAGAACTTAGGTATATAAGACTTTACCTTCCCAAATCCCCCAAATAACCATTTGGTTACAGGGAAATATATTCAGGTCTGCTTCAGGCAAATGTTCCAATCTTTCCACTTAGCCAATTTTATCTGCTCCTTTATCCTGGCGAACTGTATTTACTATGTGTGAGCCTCGAGAAATCCATCCCCCAGACTAGATTAGAGCCACATAAGCCAGCCTCTTTGTTCTTCTCTTTGTGGGTTCTTTTCAGCCTTTTCACTCAGCTTTCCAAGGGGGGCAGAAAAGATAACCGAGAGTTACTTTTACTCCATTTTCCAGCCAAAGATCTACTTGCTCCTTAAGACTCTTAAACCCATGTCAGAGCTGTACTTTCAGGAAGTGAACTATTCTCTGTGTGTGCTGAGGGTGATGGTGACAACGGTGGTGGGAGGACTGGTACTACCTTGAATTCTCCCAAGAGTCCAGCATGAACTAGGACAGAATATGTGAGGAAAGCATTCCCAATCTTTTTTCTCTTAAGCCAGTTGATTTAACGTTCAACTCCAGTGAACCAGAGGCATGGCTACTCCTTTCAAGAGAGGTGACTAGAGATTTTTGTGAGTTTTTTGTGACTTCTCCAGTTCTTGGCATTGCTCTTATTTACCTTGAACCAATATGATGGACATTTTTACACATATGGCTATTTATAAGAGAGTTGTTTTCATTGCCCTAGAAACTACTGAAATGTGTCATGTAATTAAATTACACTTTTTTTTTTTTTGTCTTTTTTTTTTCCGTGTCCGGCAACAGATCGCAACCCTCAGTGTCGCCCCCGTACCGGACCGGGACCGGCAACGGGATCGCAGCCCTCAGTGTTGCTCCCGTGCCTCGCTCAGCTAGTGAGCGGGAACCGGTCTGTATGTGGGATCTGAACCCTCGGCGGGAGCGCCGCCGTGCTTCCCAAGCGGCGCACTATAGCAGTGCGCCACCGGGCCGGCCCTTAAATTACACTTTAAAGTCATATTATAGAATGGCCACAAATTTGACTCTCAAATTGTGCCTAGCTATTATAGAATCAAATTTCAAAGCTTGGCTTATATATTTTGTACCAGATTTATTGCAGCCAGTTTGACCAAATAATATAATATCAGTAGTGTAAAAGTGCCTAAAATTTGCTCTTCCATCTTTTATATTTTAATATTACAAGAATTTAACTTCCTTTTAGATCAATTCTTTGTTCTTATATGATACATGGAAGTCCCTCCTTTTGTACAAAAATGCTGGATTTCTCCCTCTTACTCACTTAGTACAAGACCCTTTTTCTGGAGCCTGATTAGAGTTTCTGGAACAGATTGTTTCTCTTCAGCTTTTCCCTTTTTTTAAAGTTATTACTTTGGAAAAGTAATAACTTTTCAAAAGGGAATTACTATACCAATCCTGTTCCTAAAGGGACCTTTTTATCAAAGAAGTTTGGCTTTGAAGGTACGGAAAGCAAGGAAGCGATGAGGCACCCATGTTCTCCTGACCGCTCTCCTGACTGCACCCTGCCCTGCTATCATATATGCCGAGCTGTGCCCTACTCTGCTGCAATGGCTGATGTAACATTTGACTTTCCCACCCTGCTGTAACAGCTAATGGACCCAGAACTTTTCCCACCTAAAAGGAAGTTATAACCACATAAGGTCACCCTTTATCCCACTGTAAAAAACCAGAAGTGTAACACTATAAAAGAGACAGCCCCACTGCATTTGGAGCTCAGCCTTTGTGACACAAGTCCACTGAGCCAGTGCTGGCACCAATAAGCCCTGGTTCCTGCGTCTCCTTATGAGTTTGCTGTAACATGCTGTAACATTTCTTGGGGGCTCATCTGGGATCAGTGGAGATGGTGGCTTGACTGCCTCCCTTGTCTCTCAGTCTTGGCCCCCGGGACACCTGATGATGTGGACCGCACTCAGGCACCAATGGAGAGTTCTCCATGAGTGGGAAAGACCTTGCCAGGTGGACATGGAGGTTGAACCCTGAACACAACAGAACCCAAAGAGACACAGGAACCAGACCAGGGGAGCTCCACCTGTCAGACTATGTAAAGACCGAGGTCACACTAGGTTCCTACTCTCATGAGAGTAGAAGGGGAGCCTGATCACCTCCCAAAGGGAGGAATGTCTTAGTGCTCCATTTCACAGAGGAAACAACATTCCCCGGTCAGGTCAGGATTTCAGTAGTTTTTGGGTGGTAAACTCCATTTCATGGAGGAAACTACATTCTCAGGTCAGAATTTCAGTGGTTTTCAGGTGCTGAATGAATGCATGCAGTTGTATCTGAATGAATGAATTGAGTGCAGAGTCCCAATCTGCAGTTCCGTGGCAAACCTCATACGGCTAAGGGTGACTCTCACAAGAGAGGTCCCGATGGGGGTTTATACTGTCTCACCAAAGCCAAGAGGTGCCTGAAATATCACCACGAGGTGAGTGGCCAGAGACAGATGAAGCAATTGGAAAAGAATGTCTGTTACAACCCTGATCGTGGGTGGAAAACATAGGAGGAACACCTAGCAAACAAACTTCCCTTGTCTGTATGCTGAGGAATTTTGAGAGGGCTTTTCTGGTGACTATGGTGTCAAACTATCTCCTGATAAACTCAAGGCATTCTTTGAGGTGGATTGGCCATCTTTCAATGTACAATGGCCCTCTCAGTGGTCCTTTGACCTTTCCCTTATCTGTCAAGTCAGATGGGTTATTACAGGACAACATGCAAATGACCCTCAGGGCCATACTAACCAATATCCCTATACTGATTCTTGGGAAGACTTAGTTTGTTCTCCCCCCTCCTGTTTAAAGTCTTGCATGTAAAAGCACAGCCCAATTCTCCTGGCCCAAAAAATGCCAGTCCTAGGTCAGACTCATGCCCAAAGGTGACCACTATGTGCAGCTCCCAAGCCAGCCATCCTGCCCTCAGATCTGAAAGATCTACCAACTCCTTACAGGACTGGGCCAACTGCCCTGCCACTCCCACAGTCCCAGTCACTGCCTTCCACTCCAGGGGGACTCTAGCATCTCTTCCTGGCCCATCAGATGAGATAACCTTGCCCCCCACTTCTCCAGAAACCCTGCTGCCACCTGTCCTGACCCTTTATGGTCCAGGCTGGACCCAGTCTTCAACCAGGTTACCATGGGGAATGGCTCTCTAGATGCCACTCTGAGAGACTTGGGGTCCCTTCTACTATGATCAGGGTGGGCACCTACAGGGAGGAAACCCCACCTTCATCTATCAGCCATTCACAGTGACCTTCTGAATTGGAAACATCATATGCCCTCCTATACCAAGAAGCCCCAAGCCATGTTTGTTCTGGTCCAGTCCATAATCCAGACTCACCAGCTCACCTGGATAGACTGCGGACAGCTCTGAATGACTCTCTTCAATACAGAAGAGTGATGCCGTATCAGCCAGTCAGCTCTAAAATGGCTCCAAGACCATGCCCCATCCAGGATGCTGAATGCCTAAGTGTATGCTCAGACCCATCTCCCTAATGAGGATCCACACTGGGACCCCAACACAGATCAGGGCCTATGGTTGCTGGAGTAATACCAAGAGGCTGTCTTGGGAGGCCTAAAAGAAGGGGGGGGGGGAAGCCAAACAACATGAGTAAGATTTCTGAAGTCCTCCAGAAGCGAGATGAAAGCCCCAGTCAGTTCTATGAAAGGCTCTGTGAGGGATTTCACCTCTACATGCCCTTTGACCCAGAACAGCCTGAAAACCAGAGCATGTTGAACACTGCTTTTGTGGGACAAGCACAGCAAGATATTCACTGCAAGCCGAAAAAGCTGGAAGGGTTTGCTGGCACGAGTATTACACAATTCCTAGAAATTGAAACCAAGGTTGTCATCAACCAGGTCCTGGAGTACTGCCACGAAGCAGACAAGAGAATGAAGAAGAAGGTGGACCTCCTGGCTGTGGCACTGGTTGAAAAATTAGGACCTCCAAAAGGGCCCCAGGGCTGAGGCTGAAAGCTGACCAGAGGGCAGCCACAGGATACACCCAATTCCAGACCACCTCTGAGACCCAATGAATGTGCCTTCTGTCATGAAGATGGTCATTGGAAGAATGAGTGTCCCCAACTCCCAGCCACCACTAAGGGCAAATTCCAGCCCCTGAGATAGGGGCAAGCCTCCTGAGGAGACCACATCCCAGGCAAACTGGCCACCAAGGAACCCCAGTAAGATTTCATCAGCTTGGCTGAACTTGAACAATATGAAAGTGAATAGGACTGGCTGGGCTCCCTTTCCCTGGGCACCCAGGAGCCCTTGGTCCAAATGATGGTAGGGAGCCAACCTATAAACTTCATGGTGGATACTGGAGCCAAACACTTGGTAGTCACACAGCCTCTTGGACCTCTTTCTCAGAAATAAACCTCCACAGTCAAAGCCACAGGAAACCAACAGAAACACACCTTCTTACTGCCCAGAAGATGCAACATAGGAAAAAGGAAAGTCATTCATGAGTTTCTCTACCTGCCCAACTGTCCAATACCTCTACTTGGATGGGATCTACTGTGTAAGTTAGAGACCCAAATAACTTTCTCGAAGACTGGAGAAATATCCCTAACTCTGGGAGATTCAGAGGCTCAGATTCTGCCTCTCACCATTCCCCAGGGAGAATAATGGTGGTTGTTTAGTCTCGAGGCCATGAAACCAACATTACTGGAGCTTCCCTTCCAAGTGCCCAGAGTCTGGGCTGAAGACAAGTCACCAAGTCTAGCCAGTGACATTCCTCTGCTTGTCCCGAACTGAAACCAGAGACAAAACCTGTCCTACAAAAACAATACTATATCCCCCAATAGGCTCAACAGGGAATACAAAAACATAAGGACAGACTCCTCAAATATAGACTTTTAAGGCTATCTATGCCAGTCCCCCTGGAACACCCCACTACTGCCAGTTCAGAAGCCAGGGACCAATGACTTCTGACTGGTACAAGACTTCAGGGTAGTTAACCAAGAAACCATCACCCTTCACCCTGTTGTTCCTAATCCATACATGCTTCTGAGCTTATCCCTGCTGACACTGCTTACTTCACCTGTCTGAACCTTAAAGATGCCTTCTTCAGCAACAGACTGGCTTCCCAGAGTCAACCTACTTTTGCTTTCCAATGGTACGGTCCTGAGGAGATCCAAGGAAATTAACTTGGACTCAGTTGCCTCAGGGATTCAAGACCTTCCTAACCATTTTTGTCACAAGCCTGGCTTCTGACCTACAGGCTTTCTCAGTCAAACAAAGCAGATGTACTGTGCTCCAATATGTTGATGACCTGTTGCTGGCCAGAAGGACCCACCAAGAATGTATGAAAGGGATTGAAATCCTCATCAACTTGTGTTGGGAAAAAGGATACAATGTATTTAAGAAAAAGGCCCAAATATGCCACAAAAAAAGTCAAATATTTGGGATTCTATGTCTCCCAAGGACAATGCCAACTGGGGCCAGAGTGCAAAGAGGCTGTCTGTTCCATCCCAACCCCCAACAGCCAAAGAAAGGTTCGTGAGTTCCTGGTGGAAATGGGTTTCTGCAAGATCTGAATCCCTAACTTTGCAGTGCTGGCCAAACCTTTATATGACGCAACCAAAGGTGGTGGGTGGGGAGAAAGAACCCCTGATCTGGGGAACAGCTTAACAAAAGTCCTTCATGGACATAAAATGGGTGTTTATGAGTGCCCCAGGACTGGTACTGCCTGACTTGGAAAAGCCCTTCTTTCTATACATCTATGAGAGACAGGGCATTGTGGTGGGAGTTCTCACTCAGCTTCTGGGGTCCTGGCACTGCCTGGTGTTATACCTTTCAAAACATCTGGACACAGTGGCATGAGGTTGGCCACCCTGTCTCTGGGCAGTGGTGGCTATGGTACTTCTGATTGCCAAAGCTGACAAGTTTACCCTGGGACAAGAAACCACTGTGTGGGTGCCCCATGTTGTCCTCACTTTGCTGGTCTCTAAAGAACATTACTGGCTCACTAATGCCCAACTAACTAGATATCAAGGGATGTTATGAGGAAATCCTCACATACATCTGGAAGTAGTTAAGACTCTCAATCCAGCTACACTGCTGACACTTGGGACTGGAGCCCCAGATCATGATTGCATAGAAGATCTCAATGAGGTATACTCTAGCCAACTGGATCTCAAAGATCAGCCTCTCTCTGACCCAGATATTGAATACCACACAGATGGGAGCAGCTCTGTCATCAACAGCCAATGCCAAGCAGGATATGCCATAGTCACTCTTGACTCCACCATTGAAGCCAAAGCCTTGCCTACAGGGACTTTGGCCCAGAAAGCTGAGTTAATCACCTTGACCTATGACTTACAGCTGGCCACTGGAACTAAAGTCAACATTTACACGGACTCCAAGTTTGCCTTTACTACCCTCTGTGCCCGCGGAGCTTTATATAAGGAACAGGGCTTAATCATCTCAATGGGAAGAAACATCGAATACCGAGAGGAAGTCCTAGAACTCCTGAATGCAGTTTGGGCTCCAAAATAGGTGGCAGTCATGCACTGCAGAGGCCACCAAAAGGGAAATAGTTCCCAAGCCAAAGGAAAATGCAAGGCAGATCAAGCATCCAAGCTAGCCACCACGGGCCTGCCTCCCACGTCAGAGGACCAACAAAAGTTAATAGCCCCCCTTGCTCCCAACTTCTCTGCTCAACTGTACCCCAACTTATACTCCCCAGGATGTAATTCGGCTCAAGACAGAAAATGGAACACTTCTTCTGGAAGGATGGTGGAAACTCCCTGATGGACTGGTTGTTATCCAATACCCTGACCACAAAAGTAGTTAAACAGTTCCATTTTGGACAGACAGCATACAAAGTCACTTTGGGCTGCTAGTTTCATATTCCACAGCTTGACAGTCTAATCTGGACCATCTGCTGGTGATGTAGTCTGTTGTACACAACAACCCCAAGTCACGCTCGAGTGCCCCTCCAGGAATCCAGGCCATGGGTGCAACTCCTTTCAAAAACCTTGAAGTGGACTTCACCAAAATGCCCAAGTCTCAGGGCTATAAGTGTCTCCTGGTCTTGTTGTGCACCTATTCTGGTTGGGTTGAGGCCTTTCTTACCCAAACCAAGAAGGTTCATGAAGTAGCCCAAAATACTCCTGCAGTAAATCATCCCAAAGTTTGGACTGCCTTTGGTCATTGGATCCAACAATGGACCAGCATTTGTAGCTGAAATTCTTCAACTGCTAGCCCAGAATTTAAAAATTACCTGGAAGCTGCATACTGCCTATTGACTCCAAAGCTCAGGAATGGTTGAGCGCATGAACAGGACTATAAAAACTCACCTCAGAAAGCTTTGCCAAGAAATCCACCTGCAGTGGAACAAAGTCCTCCCCATAGTTTTGCTCAAGATCCAATCTACCCCAAGTGCACAGGATTCTCTCCCTTTGAAATTCTGTATGCAAGGTCTCCCCCTCTGATCAAGGTATTTGAGGTGATCTGACAGAGGTTGGACATATGACCTTGCAACAAGAACTCCTAGTCTTAGGAAAAACCATGCAGGCCATTCACTAGTGGGTAGGAGAATGACTCCCAGTTAGTCTTAATCCCCTTGTACACCCCTACAAGCCAGGTACCTCTGTTAGGGTAAAAGAATGGGATGTACAGCCCCTCAACCCCCTATGGTGGGGATCTTTTACTGTCTTGTTGTCTACCCCTACTGCAGTCAAAGTAGCTGAAGTCACTCTGTGGATACATCACAGCAGACTCAAACCAGCCACAACTGCTTGGGACTGCATTCCTCACCCCACTTCTCTCTGCAAGCTGATTCTCTGGAAACAAGGGCCAGACCTGCGTTGGAGACTCCAGACAACATCAGCTCTGCTTTAGTCACTCCAAGGGCTGACTAGTCTATGCATGGCAGAAGCCTGAGGATCTCCAGTGAAAAATTGTGCCCCTGCAGAAATTCCTGGACTTTGCTTTCTGGGACTGGTGATACTTTTCTTTGTTTTGCTTTTTTGTTACATATACCACATTATCTCTTTTCCCTGTTAACAAGTTAGGGACCTTCAACAAGCTATACTTCCCATCCCCCAAGGGAACATGAACCCTAGCCTGATTCTAGCTTGGGCTCTTGCCTTGATACTCTTCCTTGGGCTCCTCATGAAGGGGGAAGATGAAGAAGATGGAGGGCCAACCTCTTTCTGGTGGGTCCCAAAAGGCCCAACCAGAGCCCCCAAACCACCCCCTCCTAAACCATCCCCAACCAAGTGCATAGTTGTCAATGATGGGGACAAAATAGATGGCAGTACATGGACCATGTGCACTTCAACTGTCCTAGTGGGTAGGATTCATGACTATCTTCAACCTCTCACCAGCCCTGGGTTCTCTCCAGGCTGAGACTTGAGACTCTACACCAGACTCAAGGCTTCCCTTAAAAAGGCCACCCTACATCTGCCCACAGATGGCCAGAATCTGTTTATATACTTGGCAGAAAACATAGCCCAAGCCTTAAATGTGTCAAACTGTTGGATATGTGGGGGAGCCCTAATGAGGGAGGAATGGCCATGGAAGGGATCTAACCTGGAGGTTTCTAAAAGCTTTCTTTGGAACAAGACCATAGTCCCACAGGCATCAACCCCTCCTTGCAGTTGGGTTCTGTCCTCAGAAGTCACTGGATGGAATTGCCTGAGGAGAAAAGGTCGAAATTTCACTCAATGGGTTGAAAAAACCTTTGAAAACAGTTGTATTCCTTAAATGAAGCTTCCCACACCTGGTGGCCTAGTGCCACCACTCAATACTGTGCTCGATCTCTGGCAATGAGACTGCTGACCACCAGTCCTGCATACCAGACTCCAAACACTCCCCAGTTAACAAATTGTACAGGATCTTGGCCCTTCCAGGGACTCCCAGAAATCAACCAGTACTGAGAAAATTTGAACTCTACTGATCCTGAAACTTGGGGAGCATCTGAAGGGCTCTTCTGGATCTGTGGGAAAAGGGCTTATACCTATCTCACCCCAAATGGAGTGGATGTTACTCTCTAGGAATTATTCAGTCAGGCTTCTTCATGTTGCCACAGGAGCAAGGTCCACAACTTGGAATCCCCCTATGCAATGACCTGAGGCCCAAACGGTCTATTGAGTTGGGGGAAACACAAATTTGGGGAGAAGACGAATGGCCACCTGAACACATAATACAGTATTATGGCCCTGCCACCTGGGCTCAGGATGGTAGCTGGGGATACAGAACCCCCATCTATATGTTAAACTGTTTCGTAGGATTCCAGGCAGTTTTAGAAATATTACCAATGAAACTGCCATGGCTCTAGAACTCCTGGCTGACCAGCAAGTCCAAATGAAAGCCATTTATCAAAATCAGTTGGCACTAGACTACCTCCTAGCAGAGGAGGGAGGAGTTTGTGCAAAATTTAACTCTTCAGACTGCTGTTTACAAATAGATGACAACCAAAAGGCAGTCACCAAAATAAGAAAATTAGCTCATGTCCCTATACAAAAATGGTAAGGCTAGAACCCAGAAAACCTCTTTGGAGGCTGGTTTAACATGTCTGGAGGGTTCAAAACCCTTATTTTTATGGTCTTTTTCATAATGGGTACCTATCTCATCCTCTCTTGCCCGCTGCCTCTGGTAATACGCACAATCACATCCTCTCTGGAGGCCATAATAGAACAAAAAACAACAGCCAAAATGTTCTCACTATGGCAATATGAGCCATTAGTCCAGGAGGACCCCAAAAGTTATGATAATGATACTGTATGACTGGGCCATGTCTGGCCACAGTCAATGCATCAAAGGGAAGAATGAGGCACCCATATTCTCCTGCCTGCTCTCCTGACTGCATCCCACTCTGCTATCATATATGTCCAGCTGTGCCCTGCTCTGCTGCAATGGCTGATGCAACATTTGACTTTCCTGCCCTATTGTAACAGCTAACGGACCCAGAACTTTTCCTGCCTAGATGAAAGTTATAACCATATAAGATCACCCTTTTACCCCACTGTAAAAACTGGAGGTGTAACAATATGAAAAAAACAGCCCCACTGCATTTGGGGCTCAGCCTTTGTGACAAAAGTCCACTGAGCCAGTGCTGACACCAATAAATCCTGTTTCCTTCCTCAAGCCTCAGTGTCCTGCCTCTCCTTGAGAGTTACACTGTAACAGAGCAGTTAACAAGATTTTTGGAATGTTGTTTTGTCTTTTTGTTTTTAAGGTGAGAGAGACTTCACATGGTTGTGATCAGAAAGAGAAGGTCTGCTACAGAAGGGAAGAAAGTTCTCTTTATCTTCAGTAACCCAGATGATTATGGTGGTGAGATTAAGATGAAAGAGAGGTTTCTTAATGAAAAATGAAGTGAAGAAAGAGAGGAAGAAGAAGAGAAAAGATTATGAAGCCCATGTCACACTCCCAAAGTATAAGTTGGGTATAAGTCATGGTTATAGCTAAGAGTGAGTAGCCTGAGGGAAGTAATTTTGAAGAAAGTGGAGAAAGCATAGAGCCTCTTTGTTTTGGAGGATTGGGATTGATTTTGAACAAAGGCTTTGTATTATAATGACCTGTAACCTCTTACAAACATCTGATGTCAGGGCCCTACCTCAGATTAATTGAATATCTAAGAGGTGGGACCCAGGTATGGTACTTTTTAGAAGCCTCCAGAAGTTTCTAACATACAGCCAAATTTGAGAATATACTAGCATGGTCTTGTACTAGAGTGATAGATCTCCACTCCAGACCTATTAAATTAGAATCTTTCACTGTGGGGACAGGATCACTATTTTTAAAAAGCTCTCAAGGCAATTCCAATGAGTAGATCTGAAAACCATTGCACTAAGGAGATGGGATTTGTTTTAGTCTGTTTTGTGTTGCTATAGCAGAACTATCTGAGACTGGGTGATTTATAAAGAAGAGAGGTTTATTTGGCTTACAATTCTGGGACAGTTGTATCTGGCATGGGCCTATGGCTGTTTCTACTCATGGCAGAAAAGTGGCAGGCAGCTGGCAGGTACAAGCAGATCACATGGCTAGAACAAGCAAGAGAGAGAGAAAGAGAGAGGAGGTGCCAGGGTCCTTTAAACAATCAGTGCTCAAGGGAACTAATGGAATGAGAACTATTCACTACCCCTCCTCTCCCAGGGAGAGTATTAATCCATTCATGAGAGATCCACCCCCATGACTCAATCAGTTTCCAACACTGCCACATTGGAGATCAAATTTCAACATGAGTTTTGGAGGGGACAACACATCCAAACTCCATCATTCCACCCCTGGCCCCCCAAAACTCATGTCACTCTCACATACAAAATACAATCATGCTATCCCAACAGTCCCCAAAGTCTTAGCTTGTTCCAGCACCAACTTAAAAGTCCAAAGTCCAAAGTCTCATCTGAGACCACAAGCAAAAGTCCTTCCAGCTGTGAACCTGTAAAAGTCAAAACCAAATTTATCTACTGCCAAGATACAATGGTGGAACAGGCATTGGGTATACATTCCCATTCCAAAAGGAAGGAATAGGCCAGAAGAAAGGAAAAACAGGCCCCAAACAAGTCCAAAACCCAGCAGGGCAGACATTATGTCTTAAAGCTCCAAAATAATCTTCTTGAACTCCAAGTCCTGCATCCTGGGCACAATGGGGCATCTGGGCCCCCAAAGCATCAGGCACCCTTGCTCCCACAGCTCTGCCAGGTTCAACCCAGTGGGCAGTGCTGGTTCCTGCAGTTTTTCTAGGCCTGTGTTGCACGTTGCCAGTGGCCTTGCAGTACTGAGGTCCTGGCAGCAGCCCTGTTACCTTGGCTGTATTAGACATTTCCTTGGTGAGGGCTCTCTGTGGAGGCTCTGACCCCACTTTCCTGCTTGGTATTGGTCTAGTAGATGTCCTCTGCAGTGGCTCCACCCCTGCAGCATGTCTCTGCCTGGGCCTCCAGGCTTTTCCATACATCCTCTGGAATCTGGGTGGAGGCTGCCATGCCTCCACTACTCTCATGTCCTGCCAGCCTGCAGACTTAACACAACATGGATGCCACCGAGGTTCCGGGCCTCTACTCTCCCAGGCTGCTGCATGAACCACACTTGGGGCTGCTGCAGCCAGAGCAGCTGGGATGCAGGGAGCAGGATTCGGAGGGCAGCTGCGTCCCAGGTCTGTCCTCCAGGATAACTCAGTCCTTCTAGGCCTCAGGGTCTGTGATGGATGGGGCACCCTTCCAGACTTCTCAAATGCCTTTAGGGCATTTTTTCCATTGTCCTGGTTATTAGCATCTGGCTGCCTTACCACCAAAATAGTGTCTTTAGCAACCAATTTATCTGCTTCACCCTTGCATTTTTCTCCTGCTCTCTGCTTCTCTACCACAAAGCCAGGCTGCAAATGTTCCAAATCTTTACACTCTGCTTCCATTTTAAATTCTGGCTTTACATCATGCCTTTGCCACCATAACTCAGAGTAGGCTGTTAGAAGTAGCCTTGCAGTGTCCTTAATGCTTTGCTTCTTAGAAATTTTTTCTGCCACATACTCTGGTTCACAACTCCTAAGTTCCAATTTCCACAAAGTCCTAGGGCATGGACACAATGCAGCCAAATTCTTTGCCAGTTCACAGCAAGAGTGATCTGTGCCACAGTTTCCAATAAACTCCTTCTGATTTCTACCTAAGACTTCCTTAGAATGGTCTTTACTGTCCATATTTCTATCAGCATTCCGCTCACCACCACATAAGTCTCTAAGACACTCAAAACTTTTCCTTGTCTTTTTCTCTTCTTCTAAGTCCTCCAAACTCCTCTAACCTTTGCCCATTACCCAGTTCCAAAGCTGCATCCACATTTTCAAGTATCTCTATAGCAACACCCCACTTCTGGTACCAATTTTGTGTTTTAGTCCATTTTGTGTTGCTATAACAGAAATACATGAGACTGGGTGATTTATAAAGAAGAGAGGTTTATTTGGCTTACAATTCTGGGACAGTCACATCTGGCATGGGCCTCTGGATGTTTCTACTCATGGCAGAAAAGTGGCAGGCAGCTGGCAGGTACAAGCAGATCACATGGTGAGAGGAAACAAGAGAGAGAGGAGGTGCCAGGGTCCTTTGAACAATCAGTTCTCATGGGAACTAATAGAGCAAGAACTCACTCACTACCCCTCCTCTCCCAGGAAGAGTATTAATCCATTCATGAGGGATCCGCCTCCATGACTCAATCAGCTTCCAACACTGCCACATTGGAGATCAAATTTCAACATGAGTTTTGGAGGGGACAAGACATCCAAACTCTATCAGGGTTAGAGATTAAAAATCCTGAATTGTGAAAGATGGAAGGATTTCCTTCTAAAACTCAGGATGTTCCTTTATAGTCTCTGGGCTTTTCTCTTACTTCATCTCTTCTTTTTTTCTGTTGATGCTCAATCTTTTCCCTGGATTCCCATCATACCCACTCTTGTCCAGACCCAGAAACAAGTATGTTCTGTGTTATCGTACACCTGTAGATGTAGGCCAGCCCTACACAGTTACATATCCAAATCTGCCTTAAAAACAGACCGAACCAGCCTTTGTTCCCCCTGGTTTCCCACGAACCTGGGAATAGAGATTAAACCATTATTATCTGTAATCCTAGGCTTTTACGAGTTTATTTTTGTGGAGCTCATGCTGAAGAAGGAAGCCCTAATTTACTTTGACTAGGACTTGAGCCATAATTTAAATTTACTCTAAATTTTAAAGGAGACCAGACTCCTAGGTGACCACCAGCATTTCAATATCAACACCCTCAAATGAACTGGTTTCTTCCTCATTCAAGGTTGCTTGCTATTCTGTATTACTTATCTCAGGGGTGGCATCACTATCTAACCATATGTATACTTTTAAACCTGCCAGTTTCATCCGAAAGTTACAGAAGTTGTTACATGACATTGAGCATACTTACTTAAACTGAAAATGAATCACTAGCTTTGTGTAATTTTTAATTCTTTGGAGGTCCTTTTGATGGTTAGAAAATCATTACATCCAATCAGTCCTCAAATTCTATTAATCCAACATTTTAATTTGTTTTATCCTCTTTTCTCCATTGTGACCATCACTGACACAATTCAAGCCACTATCTCAACTAATGCATTGATTCCCATACTTATCTGCCAATCTCTAGTCTCATTTCATTTGCCCCCCCAAACATGAATCCATCCTTCTCATTGCTGCCAATTGGCCTATCTCCAATAAGAATGTGAACATATTACTTCCCTACTTAAATTCTTTTAATTGATTCCCAGACCCTCAAAGTAAAATCTACGTGTGGCACTCAAACCATCATCATGTTGTCCCCGTCTACTGCTCCTGTTTTATAGCTGCTGGTGCCCATCTTTATACTCCAGTGTGTTCTATTTTTGCCCATGTGGTACCCTACCCATGTGATTCCACCTGACGCCTGCTCATCCTCCAGGTCTCAGCTCAGTGTCTGCTCTCTGAAGCCTACCTTACCTTTCCCAGGCAGCCTGAGGCAGCTCCTTTGTTCATGCCACTACCATCCTTAAGAACATCCTTCCATTAAGATATTTTCTTCATTCTAAATGCTAATTACATATGTCCCCAGCCTCAGTAGACTATGTGCTTCTTGAGGGTATAGAAGAATGAGGCTTTGAACTATGTTTGAATTTGAAACTTTAGATAAAGTTATTGCATAATTTGGGTCTGCAAATAGAAAGCTTGTGTTGTAACTAATAACAGAATCTCCACAGTACATTTAGTACTGAATTCAAATAACCCAAGGCTAGTGAGGTCATTATAAGGGATAAATCCAATTTCCTATGACAAAGACATTTTGTAACTTAAGTTTTACCATTATGTTATAATTTTTATTTCTTTAACTAACAATGGAAAGATTTTATGACTAAATGAGTATGCACATTTTTAGCTGAAAAGTGCTCCCTGTTTCAGCATTCTTTGCCTGCAGACATAACCTATGGTCTCATGGTCATCTGTTTCAAAATGTACTTTCTAATATTCCCAAATCCCTTGACTTGTTTATTAATTTATTTACTTAACACATATTAATTGAATATGTACTATGTATGAAGCACTATGCTAAGGGTGAAGGATATGAAGATTAAAACAAAACAAGGTTTTCCCCTTGTGGGATTAGAAAGTATGTAGGCTTTATATGTTCATCTCAATTAATCCTCACAACATCCCTGATGGGTAAGTATTAACAATCTCCAACTTATAAATGAGGATATTTCAGAATAGTATTTATCATCTCAAAAGTATTTTAAAACCCTAGTTTTCTTTCTAAATATAAAATGTGCAAAATTCACTGTTTTGGAGAATTTCTTGTGGTTTACAACTGTGTTCCTTAAACTTTAATGTGCACATAGCAGCCCAGGATCTTGTTAAAATATAGGTTCTGAGTAAGTAGGTAAGAGATGGGGTCCAAGATTCCGTATATATAAGACATTCTGAAATGTCATACAATTGGTCTTTGAGCCATTCTTTGAATAGCAAAGATTTAGAACTCATCATGTGTAGAATTCCATTGTGTCAGGCACTGTTCCTTTATTCACTGAGTCTTTTGTTCTGTAGATGAAGTCACCACTACCTTTTAAAATTTGTTTAAAAATGAGAGCTGCATATTGACTTCTCACATCCTTGATCTTCCTCGGCTTTCTGAGCCCAGTAAACATGCTTTCACCATGAATTAAAACAATGAACAATGATCTATTTCTTCTTCCAAATATTATTGCACTTGTTAAGAGTTATTTTCTCATCTCTGCAGCTTTGTTTTCCAATCTAGACTGTAAGCTTCTTAAGGGTGAAGACCATGTCTTATTCATTTATTAACCCCCATGAGCTAATTATTGTTTGAAGCAGAATGTAATTAGAAACTTTATTTTGACTTTGTTATTTATTTATTTACTTATTTAACAGGAATCCCTGTATTAGGAACCAACAAGGGGAGTTTCAGGAAAGGGGAATTTCAGGAAAGAACTCTGATCTAATTACTGTTATTTTTCAGTCAGGTTAGTTTCCTGGACTTTGGCAGCTTTCAGGCTGGGAGTGCCATGAGCTTTATGAAGCTTTATGAAGGGCTGGCAGGTCTGTCAAGGCAGTTGTCAAGGCTTCTACCAAAGTTAGCAGCTACATGGTTGTCTAATCCTCACCATCACTTCTCTACTTCATTTACTTCACTTCTGGGGTTTCTGTCCTCTCAGACTGAAGAAGACTGATGTAACAATTGCATATTTATTCTACAGAGGTGCCAGTTGTTATGGAAGTAGTTGTTTTATAATTTAACATATTTTTATGACTTACAGACTGTCATATCGATTTCCCCTATAAGAAGAAATGTACTCATGTCTGGATAGACTGCAGTACAGTCTGTTTAATGATGCTTAGATAGAACTGGATAACTTAAGTAAAATATTAGGAGAAAAAAATAGCCACTCTCTCCTTTTCCCTTGCTCTGTTTTCCTGGGGATTCAAGAATAATAATATTGAATGTGTGAGAAGTAGCTTGGGCCTTCCATATATCTTTTCCTATCATCTTCCACTCCTGTAGTCCCCTAATTAGGTGCCTTTTTTAGTGAAGACAAACAGTAAGAATTTTGCATGCCCTATAAGAGTTTATCTGCATAAAAGCAGTCAAACTTCTTCAGGGCTTTTTAATAAATCTTATAATCTAACAAACAGACTATTTCTTAAAATAGCTATTGTTCTGGAAGAATACTACAGAATGAAGTTGTTTCCTTGGATGGCAGTCAAAGATACTGGTTCTAATCATGGGCTCTGAAGAAAATAGACTCCGTCCATTGCTTACCATCTGAGTGGCCTTGGACAATTCATTGGACCTATCCCAAGCCTTTTTTCCCCATCTGCAAAAAAGGGAATAATTAATAGCTTTTATGAGGATGAAATTAGATAACTTGGTGTATTAGTCCATTTTGTGTTTCTATAACAGAAATACCCGAGACTGGGTAATTTATAAAGAACAGTGTTTATTTGGCTTAGATTCTGGGATGGCTGCATCTGGCATGGGCCTCAGGCTGCTTCTACGCATGGCAGAAAGTGGCAGGCAGCCAGTGGGAACAAGTAGATCACATGGCGAGAAGAAGCAAGAGAGAGACAGAGAGGAGGTGCCAGGGTCTTTTAAATAACCAGCTCTCATGGGAACTAATAGAGCGAGAACTCACTCATTAATCCCCCCACCTAGGAAGAGCATTAATCCATTCATGAGGGATCCACCCCCATGGCTCAATCAGTTTCCAACTTTGCCACATTGATGATCAAATTTCCACATGAGTGTTGGTGGAGAGAACACATCCAAACTCTGTCACCTGGGTAAAGCAGTTGGCATTTAGCAAAAATTTAATAAATGCTAGTTTTTATTCTCTCTTTTTCTTGAAATTCTAGAAGAAGTTCTGGATGGGTATAGTTAGTGAAGTGCTAATTGATTTGCTTATTTTTTACAGTTCTGTTAAGAGTTTATTTGGAAAGAATATTAATATTTTGGAGCTAAAATCAGATTCATGAATATATCTGAATTTTCTTTTTAGATTTTGATGTCTGTTATTCATATGAATTTTTATGGTCTGGCTGCATTTTTCCCTTATGAACAGTTATTTAATTATGGCCTCACCAACTTTATTGTATACCGACTTTTGGAATTTTTTAGAATTTGATGTTCTTACTGGAGAGGGGATTTTGAATTACTTAACCACTTTTTTTTGAGCTTCCCATCCACAGATGGGTCCAGCTACAATAAACTAGGACTACACCAGCATGAAAAGGGCTAGATTAATGACACTATGCAAAAGAAACTGGCAATAATATGTGGTAGTTTTAAAAATAGTTTTCTTCCATATACTTCTGGAGTGTCTTGGACTACACTATATTTGCTTGGAAGCTTAATAAATAACCACCTCAGAAAATTTATATCTTTTCAGGACATATATTTTTTCTTGGACCCAAGATTACCTATATAGCACTTAAGTTAAACTCTAATCTCTTTATGTGCATACTTAGACACTGAAGCATAGACCATTTATTCTTATGGGTCAAGACCCTGTAAAAATTAACAAGACATGTCAGAATAGTACCTTTGGGGATGACAAAACTGGTGGTACTATTCCAGATGGAAGACAAGGCAGGTTCTGCCATTGGGGGCATTACTGGCCCTATTCAGGAGGAAAAGCCTTTCAGCTCTGGAGATTCCTTGTTATGGACTATCTATAGGACAAACTCTGCACATTTTTAACTGTAAACTGGGATAGTTAAAGATACAAGATTGTGTTAAAATATTTTATACCCCTTTCACATTGTTGCAAATCTCTTTTTTAAGGTGAGTTCTGCTTTTAGGAATATCACCTATAAAATTTAGGTGTAGAGAATGAGTGACTTACTTTACCAAAGGAGTTTTTGTTCATTGAAATATTTTGTGTGAGATTCTTTTAAATCAAGACTCACAAATCCAAGTGCTTACAGAGGTCAGGCAGAATATATAAATGAGTAAAGAGGGGTAGATGGAGAACTAGAGAGTTCAATCCACTGGCTAGAACTAGTCTCTTAAATCCATAAACCCATCTTTCAGCTGATATGGTAAAAGTAACAATGGACTCAGACTCCACAGATCTGAATTTTAGTGTGAGCTCTTCCACTTATTGGTTCTATAACTTTGGACATCAAAATCTTCATCAACAAAACGGGGTTGAAGTAAATGATCTCTAAGGTAAGTTCCAGATTTGAGTGATGGAAGTTTGTGGATATCAATCACTTCTGCCCTCCACCCTATAGAGTTCTAGGTTGTAGAGAAGCCACAAGAAGCCAACTAGAAACAAAATTAGTTTTGTTCAGAACTCTGATAATGGCTAGATCGGGAGCACTGAAGGACTGTCTACCACTCATCCTAATGAAGACATGAAGACCTTGAGAACCATTCCCTTAGTCTAACTCCTTCCGTGACTTGCCCAGCTCCCCTACACCTCAAAAAAAAAAAAAGAAAAAAAAAAAAAAAAAAAAAAAATAGAAACAAAATTAGTTTTGTTCAGAACTCTGATAATGGCTAGATCGGGAGCACTGAAGGACTGTCTACCACTCATCCTAATGAAGACATGAAGACCTTGAGAACCATTCCCTTAGTCTAACTCCTTCCGTGACTTGCCCAGCTCCCCTACACCTCAAAAAAAAAAAAAGAAAAAAAAAAAAAAAGAAAAAAAAGTCCCACATTAGGTTAAAGGTGATAAGGTGAGGAGGAGGAAGTCCTACATGGAAACTGTAAGTACAAAGTGTGTGAAACTTGAATACAGGCAGGTATAAGAAAAAGCGAGAAAAAATAAATTGAGCTGTGCTTGAAGGTTGATATTAATTTTACCCAGAAGAACATCAATTAGCCAATGCATATTGGGCTCACACTAGTCTCACAAATTAGACATAATAGGGGCAATATTTTCCATATTAAATTGAAGCATTTGACACCCCCCTTCTCCTTTTACACATACATAGTAGTCAGTATTCTTAATCACAGAAAATAGAATCCAGTCTACTTAGCTTAAGCACAAATAATTTATTAAATGTGAGGAATTGTTGGGAAAGGTAAAGAAGATGCTAGGAATGATTTTAAAGATCTGTGGGATGCCCAAAGAGCTTCTTCCTCTTCTTGATAAGGAAGTTTGCACCAGCCTAACTAACAGCTCCAGAACCTCACTACTTCTGGTCATTTACCATCAAGCAGTTGTCAAATCAGAGAGCTACTTCTAAAACTGCTAGCTCCAGAACATGCTTTCTTTACCATAGATCCTGTAAGCAAAATGGATGCCTTGCACTCTGCCTCTCTCCCCATGCAGCTCAGTTTCAATCAATGTCATATGCCACCACATTTAGATGGGCAGAAGCTAGATCTCATCCAGAACCATAGCTGCAAGGGAATCTGGGAAACATCGATTTTAGCTTTCCAGCACCTAATGTTGTTAGAAGGCAGTTGGAATGGGGGTTGAATGAATTCATCCGTCATCCAGTAAATCATGTTTCCTATCAATTTTCTACCTCAAAAAATACAGAAAACTTAACACCACAGGCAGTGCAGAAGGGAGCTGGTACTTGACGTATTCAGCAAAGCAATAGGTTTAAAGCCAGGCTGACAAGTTATCTAAAATTTTAGCATATTAAAAACCAAGACAAGAAGACAGATGATATATTTTCTATCAAAGTCTGGAGAAGAATAAAGCCCATTGATGTTTGGCCAAAATGCTTGCTGCCCTATATAGAAAGCAGTTATAATGGAAAGACAGGGAGAGAGGAGTGAGACAGAGAGAGGTAGAGGAAGGTAGATGTCAGAACTATTTTTTTCCTTCACCATCCAGATAAATAGGAGGAAGCCTGGGGTTCAGTTCCCTGGCAGGTTCCTGTGTTATTCAGTAAACTCAATAGGGCAGCATGGATAAGCAGATGGACTGATGGAGTTGAGCTTTTCTAAGATACTGAATTTCTGTGTTTTGTGTGTGTGGGTACCAGAGATTCCTGTGTGACCCTGAGTGGAGAGGATATAGAAGGCAGGTGAATTGAATATCAGCAAACATACCATGTTGACCAGGGTTATGAGGGATAAATGACCCTTCAGCAGAGCTGAGAGAGCTGACCACCTAGGCCACAGGACTGGATGGAAAATCTGAAGATATTTGGAGGGGTGCATAGTGCCATGGAAAGCTGAGAGGAGGCTTAGTCAGAGATGAGGCTGAGTGGCTGAGATGAGGCTACAGGGCACAGAAAGACCAGTCCTTTACCCAGCTGCTATCTTTAGCTGTGAATACCAGCAGGAAGAATAGCAACCTCAAGAAGACAAGCAACTTTGCTAAAGAGACCAGGGGACACAGAGGACACTGCATGAATGTGAGGACTTCTTTTCACTAAGATTCTAAAGCTTTCTTCACCCAGATACAATCTTGATGGAAACCTGGGGTGAGGGGGTTAGAAATCTAATAAACAGGTTTTCTACCTAAGGAGACTATACATTATTTAAAGGAAGTACTTAGGATATTGCATCATAAGGTTATTGAATTCAACTAAATGTTAACATTTTCCTGTTACTAGAGGGCTTTGATAAGAAGATATGGGTAGTTTTAACCGAAATAATAATCTATCTATCTATCTATCTATCTATCTATCTATCTATCTATCTATCTATCTATCTGCACATCTGGGTTTTAGTGGGCATAGATATGTGGCCCTGCTTCACAGATATCTCTCTTCCCCTAGCAGAAATATCTTCTGTATCAGTTCCATAGGGGCTGGAAGCATTGCTTCCCTGGTCTATGGCAGGGATGTTACAAGCACAGAAGAGGGTTCTATAGCCCCCACTTAAACTCTGTGTATTTATTGAAATAAGCTTTACTCAATGCACTGAAATGAATTAAACCAAAGAGGAGACAAAACAAAAAGTAGATAACTTTAACCCATAGAGCAGGTATCAGCAAATTACAGCCCGTGAGCAAAATCTTGCCACCTAGAGCCTTACTGGAAAACAGACCATTTACACTTTGTCTATGGCTGCTTTGGCAAACTTAAGTATTTGCAACAGAGACTGTGTGTCCCATGAAGCCTAAAACGTTTACTATCTGGCTCTTTAACAGAAAAAGAAAAAGCTGGCCAATCCCTGATGTAGACAATAAAAAATAAGTACATGCTAGTGAAATACATTTTATGCAGAAAGAACTAAAGAAACAGAATAGGAGGGGAATCATCATGGAACAGTGTTTACCAAAAATAATTTTCCAGAAGAGCAAGCTATACCTGGCTGGGCTTACAAGAGTAGGCAGGATGGCATTCTAAGCAATGGGGCTGAAGGAAAAATGTCCCAAATCCAGAGCCCTAAGATGTGATCCTGGCTTAGCTACTTTATAGTTGAGTGGCTTGGGTATAAAGTGACTGGGCTGTAATTAATAGTAGTTAATAGTAAGACTGAATAATGTGGCTAACAGTTATTATGCACCGTAGCAGAGACAGTTAGCTGTCTACCAAAGTTGTTCCCACTTACAGAACATTCTTAACCACTCCCTCTTTGGCCATCTGCAGATGAACATCATGAGCTTGGACCAAACATGAAGATGTTGGAGGCACTAGATGGAAGGAGCCTGAAATGCTAAATTACTGCTTAGAGGAGAGGCTTCTGCTGATCAAGAACACTTATTTTGAACTTTTTGTGAAAAAAATTAATTTTTACTACATTTGAGACCTTATATACATCAATTACACTTATATTTGAGGTTGATTTTGGAAGTGGAGTGTTGATAAAAAACTAACTAAACTAAACTAAAATGTGTCTTAGGAGTGGGGCTAGTGTGGGAACTGATATCAAGCCTGGAAAGTGATGATCCATGTTTTGCAGCTTCAAAACATTTGGAAAATCTGTTCCCTGCCTTAACTTGGAAGTCAGACTTTGTCTCTACTGAGCCTATGGGTTGGAGTGATGAGAAATAGCCAGAATAATAGCATATGTTAAGGTTTAATTTCTACTTTTAATATTGTAGTGCAAGAAATAGAGGAATTCAGGGAGAAATTGGCTGATCTCAAGTATCAATAAAGGGAATAAAGAACATCTGCAAAGTTGAGGTCTTGAAACATCGAAAATGCCAACTGTGTGCAGCTACTGGATTCTACCTAATTCAGGTATTTGCTATGTGTCAGGCAGAGCTAGTGGCTGACTGTCAGGATTCTAATCCTAGCTCTACCACTCGTTGTTTATGTGGAATTAGATGTGTTATTTAACTTTTTAAATGGAGAAGGGCCATGAGGTGGAGGGGGTGCCATGAAGGTTCAGGCAAGTCTTCAGACAGCTGAGACTAGGAGGAAAAAGAAATTATCTGCAAGCAGGCACTCAGAGGCAGAGAGAAGACCTGCAGCATACATGGTGAGGCCTGTAGTGTGTAGGGACTGGAGAATGGAGCAGATGAGAGGTGGGGAACAGCTGAACCCCTTAAGGATAGAAAGGAGCTCTGTGGACTTCCCCTACTGAAGCCTTGAAAAATGCTGTGGATCTAGAACCCCAGTCACTATGAACCCTCACCCTGCTATAGTTTCTCTGCTTGTATTCTGTGAGATTTAACATCCCTCATTTTTCTTTTCTATTCTATAATAACTCCACCTCTTCCTTGAGACAACCTGAGTCAACCTAACTAAAACAAATAATAAACAAATATGTAACTTTTATGCATATAGAAGGATGGAGGATGGAGAATTCGGCTCTGGTAATGGAATAAGTTATCAGGCAAACACATCAGCCTTCAGTCCAGAGAGATATATATATATATTTTTTTGTAAAAATGAGGTGCTTGTAGCTTGAATGCAGGTATTAAATTGTAAGTTGCTACTTTTACTCCTCTGAAATTTCTAAATTGTATGTTTGCCTCTTAAATTTGTGAATAAGTTTTAATAAAAAAGTAAATAGCGAAAATAAAAACACATAGTAAAAATTAAAATGAAACTTTAATAGTCATATGAAGAATTTTTATTTTTTTGAGTGAAAACATGTCAAAGTTTCCCTAAATAGAAAAGTCTCTTTGCGCCATAAAGAATTAATGTAATAATTCTATTAAATCCACCATTTTTCCTCTCTTCCTTTTTTTTTTAATGAAATTTGACCCCTTTAATCCATTTCAGGGGAGTGTGTGGTGTGGGAGGGTAGGAAAGGACAATGAGAGCTTAGAAAAAATTCAGATGGGAGAAGGTTGCTGGTGTCATGCCAACTCCTGTCCTTCACCAGCCCCAGCCCTGAGTTGAAGCCACAGTAGAACGGTTGCCTGGAATCTTGTGTGAATGGACTGTCCTGCCTTCTTCTCTTCTACTCGAGTAAAACTGAGTCTTTGTGAGTCCAGGTACCTCAGCTGCAGCTTCTTAATGTGTTAGCTGAATCACCCAGGGCCTGAAACGAAGAACATTTATTATGTACCCACTTGGTTCCAGATGCTTTGAGACACACTCCCTCAGCTAACACACACTGAGGCAAGTGTTATTGTTTTCACCTTACAGATGAAGAAATGAAGTTTAGGAAGACTCGGTGACTTGCCCCAGATCCCCAGATTTGAAGTAACTAGACTTTCTGATTTGCAGGCTTGTTCTCTTCTCATTCTATCATGGTACCTCTTGAGCAAGTTGTTTAGGAGGAGGGAAGGTTACAGGAGGCAGTTCCTTCTGTGGCCTCATGTTACACAGAATATGGCAACTGTTATTTCACTACTACAGAATGAATCTTATCTGAAACACATAGACCTTACAAATGTAGCTGGAAGAAGAGAAAAAAGAAAAAAGTATGCAATCTATTTTTTTTCTGCTTTTCTGTACATTTTGGGTTTGTTTTCATCTTTCATTTTGCTCCTTCATATGCTTTACCCAAAAGAAGGACCTGATCACATTTCCCTGTAGACTGCCTCATAAGAGGTAGGACCACAGCAAGCCCACAAAGCTCAGTGTTGAGGCTAAGGGGCTGCTGTTGACGTTCGTTTTGTCAACCAGCCACCAGAGCCTTAAAAATAGCTCCCACTCATCATTAGGTCTAGCTTTGCCCCAGCTTCATACCGATTTAGCTGTGCCAGTTCCTCGCTGCCTTCCCTCCATTCCAATGGCTTATGAAAATAAAAACATGCATCTACTTTAAAACTTTTTTTTTATAGTCATGGAAAGAAGACAAGAAAAGGATCAGGGACTTTTTCAATCAAGAATAACTGGGGGACACCCTAGACCACAAGCGAGGATTCTAACTTGAACTCTTCCAGGAGAACTCTTCTTCTTTGCTCTATAAAATGAAGTTGCCTTTGCTGAGGTTATTTTCCATTGGGAGAGAGAGAAAACAGACAGACAAATATAGAGAACAATTTATGATAGTAATGACTTCTCTGAAAATTATAACACTAGTAATGGGATAAAGATGGGGAAATAGTAAAGTGACAAGGGAGTATAAGGTAAAGTAGGGGGATAGGGATCTCACTCAAATCTAAGGAGTAAGATTTCACCTGAGATCTGAATGACATGAGGGGGTCTTATCTCTGGCTGGCATGATCTACACCTCAATTATTATAGACCAGCCTGCCTACAGTCTCCCTGTCTCTGATCCACCTCACTTCCTTCTGTCAGATTGTCATCTAAAATTCTATGTGATTATACCACAGCCTGTTTTAAACTTTTTAGAATTCTCTTTTGCCTGAGGCATAATGTTAAAACATTATGGCTTTAACATTATATGAGGGGGTCTCCAAAAAGCTCATGGAAAATGTGTACTGTGAAAAAACTATGGACTGCAAAATTTTTTTGCACCAAAATAAGCTCGTACTGACTTGTTATAACATTTCTGAAGAGGATCTAGTCTGAGACACAAAGAAGGATAAGACATCAGTTTGAAAAGAGCCTCTATCAGAACCACATGAATTCTGCTGAAATTGAAGCAAGAACAAACGTGAAACCGATGGTGAAGCTTGGGTGGAAGATGGTGAAATCATTGATGCTTTACGAAAATTTTATGGGGACAATGCCCCTAAGAAACCAGCAGTTTACAAATGAATAACTTGTTTCTTTTTTAAATTTTTAGCATTTACTTGTATATATTTGTGGGATATAGTGTGTTCTTTCAATCAATGGGTGTACTGCACAGCGATTCACTTAAGGTAGATAGCACAGTTTTGTACCGATTGGTCCCCCACCTCTCCTCTTTCCTGTCCCCCTTTCCTCTCAGCCTCTGGTAACTATTATTCTACTCTTTACTTCTATGAGAACCACTTTAAAAAAAAATAGATTCCACATGAATGATACCATGCGGTATTTATCTTTCTGTGTGTGACTTAAACTTCACTTAACATGGTGGTTTCCGGTTCCATCCATGTTGCTGCAAATAATAGGACTTCATTTTTTTAAATAGCCGGATAGTATTCTATTCTGTATATATACCACAGTTTTTTAAGCCACTCATCTGTTGATGGACATTTATGTCGATCCCATTTCTTGGCTATTGTAAATAATACTGCGGTAACACAGGAGTGTATGTTTCTTTTTGATATATTGATTTCATTTCCTTTGGATATATATATCCAGTAGTGGGATAGCTGGGTTGTGAGGTAGATCTGTTTTTAGTTTTCTGAGGAAACTCCATATTGTTTTTTCACAATGGCTGTACCAATTTACATTCCCACCAACAATGTCACAGGGTTCCTTTTTCTCTGCATCCTTGCCAGCATTGGTTATTTTCTGTGTTGGTGGTGATAACTATTCTGGAGTGAGATATCTCACTGTAGTTTTAACTTGCATTTCCCTAATGATTAGTGATGTTGAGCATTTTTTTCATGTGCCTGTTGGCTATTGTATGTCTTCTTTTGAGAAATGTCTTTTCATTTTGCCCATTTTTTAATTGGGTTATTTTATTTATTTATTTATTTTTTGCCAACAGCTTTGTTGAGTCCATATATGTATATACATATTTTGTTTGAGTTCCTTATATATTCTGGACATTAGCCGCTTGTCTGATGTATATTTTGCAAACAATTTCTCCCATTCTGTAGGTTGTCTCTTCACTTTGTTGACAGTGTCCCTTGCTGTGCAGAAGCTTTTTAGTTTGATGCAGTCCTGTTTATGTATTTTTGCTTCAGTTGTCTGTGTCTTTGTAGTCTTGCTCAAAAAACACTGCCCACTCTTATCTCGTATAGAGTTTCTCCTATGTTTTCTTCTAGTAATTTCATAGCTTGGGGTCTTAAATGTAGGTCTTTGATCCATTTTTAGTTGATTTTTGTGTATGGTGAGAGATAGGGGTCTAGTTTTAATCTTCTGCATGTGGATATCAAGTTTTTGAATAACTTGTTTTAAGAAGGGATAAAACAATGTTAAAGATGAAGCCTGTAATGGCAGACCATCCGCATCAACTTTTTGAGGAAATAATTAATTGTGTTTATGCCCTAATTGAAGAGGACCAGTGATTATCAGCAGAAACAACAGCCAATACCATAGACATCTCAGTTGGTTCAGCTTACACAATTCTGACTGAAAGTTTATGGTTGGACAAAACTTCTACTCCATGGGCGCCCAAACTGTTGCACCCAGATCAGCTGCAGACAACAGCAGAGCTTTCAATGGAAATGCTGTACAAGAGGGATCAAGATCCTGAAGCATCTCTTTGAAAAATTGTAACAGGAGATAAAACATGGCTTTATCAGTGTGATCTTGAAGACAAAGAATGAAGTCATAGCTACAAAGAGGTAGAAGTGGACCTGTGAAAGCAAAAGCGAACTGGTCAAGAGCAAAGGTCATGGCAAAAGTTTTTTGGGATGCTCAAGGTGTTTTGCTTCTTGACCTTCTAGAGGGCCAAAGAATGATAACATCTGCTTATTATGAGAGTGTTTGAAAAAGTTAGCCAAAGCTTTAGCAGAAAAATGTCCAAGAAAGCCTCACCACCACGACAATACTCTTCCTCATTTCTCTTGTCAAACAAGGGCGATTTTTGTGAGAGCTTTGATGGGAAATCATTAGGCATCCACCTTACAGTCCTGATTTGTCTCCTTCTGACTTCTTTTGTTTCCTAATCTTAAAAATCTTTAAAGGGCACCCATTGTTTTCAGTTAATAATGTAAAAATGATTGCATTGACATGGTTAAATCATCAGGTCTTTAGGGATGGACTAAATGTTTGGTATCATTGCTTACAAAGATGTCTTGAAATTATTGGAGCTTATGTTGAGAAATAAAGTTTATATTTTTTATTTTTATCTTTTGATTTTATTTTTTCCACAAACATTTTGAAATTCACTTTTATATAAATTGTAATTTTATTATATTTTATATTTTTATATTATTTATTATGTTATATAAAAAAATTACATGAGCCTATATTATTTTTCCTTTATGTATTTTTTCAGCCTAATTTATTTATTTATTTTTATTTTTTTAAATTTTTTTATTTTTTCCTTTTTGTGTCCGGCAACGGATCGCAACCCTCAGTGTCGCGCCCGTACCGGACCGGGACCGGCAACGGGATCGCAACCCTCGGTGCTGCGCGCCCGCACCTCGCTCAGCCAGTGAGCGGGAACCGGTCTGTATGTGGGATCCGAACCCTCAGCGGGAGCGCCTCCGTGCTCCCAAGCGGTGCACTGTAGCAGTGCACCACCGGGCCGGCCCTTTCAGCCTAATTTTTAATCACTAAATATAAAGCAGACTTTTAGCCAGTCTTTGACCACACCCTGTATCCAGCTGTCCTTGGCTTGGTTGTACTGATTACCTCTGCCTTTGCTGTCTAACAACACCTGGCTCCTGATGTAGTTCTACCTGCTTCCTATCTTTTGAAATTGCAGATGAGATAGCTCCTTCTCCATGAATCCTCCTCTAACCACCTTTTCCCCCCACCATCACCTGGCAATCCAGGTAGAAATAATTTCTCTCTCTGGCACGTTCCTATAGCCCATTGTGAACAATTATTAATGTAGCATAACAATTCTGTTATGCTACATTATATGATATTATGGTGATTTATTTGCATGTTTGTCTATTTCACTAGATTGTAAACCCCAAGAGGTGGGGCTTTTAATATCAGTATTCCTAACACCCTGCATATTTCCTTGCATACAGTAAGGGCTCAAATAACATTTGCATTAAGACATATTCTTTACCCTATGTGCAGTTACACTTGGCCTAACTGTGCTACAATTCAAATTAGGTGATATTTTTAGGGGAGGGAATGAGATATGATTCTGGAACCTTGTAATATAAGTATAAAATCTTGTAATATAAGTGCAAAAATAAGGGTGAGAAAGTGCAAAGAACAGAATTTGGGGAGATAGAAAAAAAGAAAAAGAAAAAAACTAAATCACTGGAGAAAGTCCAACGTTTTTCTGCTCTTCTAACTACCTCAAATATTTTTAAAACTGAGAAATAAAATTATCTTTCTTGCCTTTATTTTTATTTTAAATTACATAATTAATGTGTAAGTGCATTCTAATTGTACAGTTTAAACACTGTACAAAAAATGCTAATGTCCTTCTTGGCTTCTGTGGTAGGCTGAATATCCTCTCCAAAGACGTCCACATTCTGATCCCTGGGTCCTGTGGATAGGGTACCTTACATGGTCAAAGGAACTTGGCTAAAGATCTTAGGATGGGGAGATAAGCTTAAATTATTCAGGTGGGTTCAAGGTAATAACAAGAGTCCTGAGGGGAGGGAGGCAGGAGGATCAGAATCAATAGTAGGAGATGTGACAATGAAATTAAGAGACTGGAGTGAGGCAAGGAAGGGACCACAAACCAAGGAATGCAGGTGGCCTCTAGAAGTTGGAAAAGGAAAGGAAATAGATTTTCCTTTTAGAGCCCCTGTAAGGAACCACTTCTGCCATCACCTTGTCTTTAGCTCAGTGACACTGACTTTGGACATCTGACCTTTAGAACTGTAAGATAATTCATGTGTGTGTTTGTGTGTGTGTGTGTGTGTGTGTTTTAAGCCTTCCAAGTTTGTGGCAAATTGTTATAGTGGCATCAGGAAACTAATACAAGATCTTAACCTCACTCTCTCCACCAGAGGTAACCAATGTTATAAGTGTGGTGTATATCCTTCCAGACTTTCTTTTACATATACATCAATATACATAACTGCATGTATGAATAGTTTGGTTTTGAGTGTTTTTAAAATTTTACTGCATATATTATTCTGTAATTTTCTTTCTTTTTCTTTTTTTTTTTTACTTAGCACTGTATCTTGGGACTTCTTTTTATCAGTGTCTACATATGTACTTCATTCCTTTCAACTACTCTCAGACTTTTTCCATTCTGTAGATGTTCCATAATTTATATTATTATTACACTAAATTATTTTATAGATTGAAATGTTGAAATTTACCTTCCTGATTGAAAAACATAGTGAAGTTTGTGCTTCAGGATATTAAATAAAATCTTGAATTTTCCTGTATGTAATTATCATTGGAAATACTTTCTCTCAAATGAATGGTTGTAGCTGAATATGCCTTAGAGAAATCAATATTAACACATCCCCAAGATTGTCATTTGTGATTCTTTTTCTTTGTAAGTCTTAAAGTTTTGTGAGAGTAACTGTTTTATTCTCAGATAATTTATAGCTTTAACAGATTAAAAAAGGTAAAAAAAAAAAATCCCACCCTACAAAGCAGTCTTTTTTGATGCAGACTTGTCAGAGCAGGTTACAACATATAATGAGATGTCACAGCCTGCTGGGACATGCAAAGCAGGTTTTAAAAACTGTCAATAGTGAATAGTGACTTTAATACTGAGGATGGTAAATCTGTGGAAAAAGAAATCCATTTGCTGCCATTCTATTTAAATGGCTAGAAATATGTAGTCATCAGAGCTCCAATAAATGTCACCTGTAGGTCAAGTTCTTAAAAAAAAAAAAAAAAAGGGACTACAGTTTTATAGAATCTCTTTGGAAACTCAATATGCTTTGCTACCCAAGCCCTACTCAAAGCACTTGCTGTCAATCAGTAGAAAAGATTTGGCTACCACCGTGGTGTTAAATATAAATGTCATCTAAAGGTTTAATGGATTAAAACTGTGCTATTTAATTTGAAATGGAATTTCCCACCATTTTAGCTTAGGTAGTTAGGATTCTGTGGGTTTGCTTTTCATTCCAGCCTGGTTTATAGGCATAATAAAGAAAAGGCAGCTATGGGTTTAGAATGTAAGTGTGTCAAATTGAGGAGACAGGCCTCCTTTTGGTAGAAGGAAAGGGGAAAAACACCCCATTAACTCCAACTTGTTAAAATTTACCAAGTCTCAGTAGTTCATTAGCCTTTTTTTTTTCTCTTCACACCAAAAGGGTAGATAAAAGGTAAGCAGCAACAACTAGATGCATTATATGCAGAGGTGAACACGATATGACAGAGCCTTCTTTTGATAACAAACAGTGTTAGCTCTCTAGGAGGTAGACAGTATGTATTACAACAAAAACTGTAATTATGTTCTCAGCAGGAAACCTGTATTTAGAGTGACAGTAAGAGTGTCTCTAAAAACCTGCTAGGTTAAGGCTGCTAGCCTTAATTATATATATTAGGAGTTTGTGTCTTCACTTTTTTCCTTTTAAAATTCAAAGAAGAAACCTAATTATAACTTGGACCCTAGTAAATCGAGCCATATTTAAACAATGAGCATTTGGCAATCTCATGCACCATGATGCATCTGACTGGAACTGCTATGGAAGCCAAACTGGCTCCCCCAAATAATTTGTTTTTGCTGCCTTCATGACAGAGGAAAAACAAACAAAAGCTAAACAAGGGAAATAATGAAATTATGCTTTTTTTTTTTTTTTTCAGTCAATGGCACCCAAGCCTTCTAGAGAGGAAAATCATTTCTTGAGTAGATACTTGCATACAGAATAACAGGTTGTTTGTATGTTGTTAACATGTATTTTAGCTAGATGATGACTGGATACATCTTCTGGGTTTGATTTTTGCGTCTATTTTTGCTTTAGATATAATAACATCTTACAACTTCTTCTAGCTGACTTTTATAGAGTTGTATGTGGTTCAAAATTTTAGGTTTTGCCAGGAGTGTAGTAGAACATGTTATAGCTAAAAAAGGATTGGTCTTGGTACATTCATTATGAGGATGGTCCCCAAACATGCAGCTGACTACATTTAAGTTTTCCTTATACAAGTATGACTTACACTTCACTTGGTATATTCCATACCAATTTCTCAGTTTCTTATGCTTCTGCACATTATTCACTGAACTTCTAGAAAGAAGAGCTTAATCATTCCTTAGGCTTAGATTATAATCATATGAATAAGGGTATGAATATAGGGATTGTGAGCTCCTCTTAATGGGATCACTTGTCATTAAGATAACACTTTATAATTTTGTTAAACACTCAATAAATATGTTCATTGCTAATTTCTCACACCCATATATAGATCAAACAAGCTGAGCATTACAAAGTTATGGGGTCAACTGAACAAAATTAATTTATTGAGTTTAATGGGCAAAAGTCATGCTGACATGATGGAGCTAATGAATCAAGCTGTTTAAAAGTGAGTTTTATTTATTTTGCTTCTATTCTCTATGGCTGTATTCCTGGAAGTTCTCATGGGTTCCATGGCCTGAGCAGTTTTAAGATGATCTGCACAGAATTATAATGACTCACACATTTTCTTCTCTTTGAAATTTATGTCTAACTAAATTGAATTTCTATCATCTGCCTTGAAATAAACATCAAAGTAAATAAAGATGGTCTGAAAGCATTTAAATAAATGATGAAAATTTGGGGAAACCATTTGCATATTTATTGGTATGCCCATTGAAGTTTGTAGGTTGGGCATCCCAAGTTTCAATTTTATGGAAATACTAATTTAGTCTTCATTATTTTTGGCTCGAGGAAAGCAATCACTGATTCTAAAGTTAATAATAGTTTTATAATAGCTTCTCCTGGATTTTTATAGTGATAAGGATCTGTAGTCTGAATTATGGCATTTTTCTAATTAAGCAGCAATTGAGTAAATACAATACAAATTAAGTATGAACTATTCATTTATTTTGATGTGTTTAATTCAATTTAGATTATATTTTATAGAGTATTTGTTATTTCTCCGTTGAATAATTTATATAAGTAATGAGTAACATGAATCATTGGGACAGTTTTCTGTGTTTTATCCAAATAAATTATTTGATGAAAAATGGAGCAAGATTTACAGAGGCAGCATGAAACATTATTGGGTGCTAATAAGAACACACGATAGGCAGTGGACAATAATCTTTCATATAATCCATCCTTAAAGTATGTTCAGTTCAAGTGAGAATTTAGTATTATTATCAGGTGTCCAGTTGCCATATAGTAACAACGGTGGCAAAATTGCAAGGGAACAGGGTTCCATTACATTAAGCATGACTTTAAAAAATGTCACTAAAAGGAGTTAGATTCTATGTGCATACAAGTATATTAATCACAGAAAGTAGCAATTATCTAGAATGTTCTAAAATTGGGCCATGTAATATTGAAAATAAATCCACAGATCCTTATAGCAGCTTTTTCCCTTTTTACAGAAGTGAAATGCTAGAAAAAAGTAATATCTGGAGAACCTAAATAAACAATTTGCATAGTAGTATCAAGGAGATCTTAGATCTGAAATTCAATGCATTTGTTTCCTGTTGCCTATGTACTATTCATATATCCATTACTGAAACAGCTGAAGGACCAGCCATTCTGTGTAATCTCAGAAAATATGTTACCGTATACTTTCAGAGTTAAAAGGAAACCCGGATGACCATCTCATCAATTTCCCATCCTGCAAACAGAGTCATATATAAGTGAGATATTACCTAATCTTGCATTTTCTCTAGCAAAGTCTTTCCTTGTATCACCCCACTACAAGTGGATTTAGCAAATTGCAGTCAGGAAAACCTTTATAAATAACTTCCATTTCAATCAGACACATTCTTTTTATGTCCTGTACTCCACAGAACTGAATGACAGCTGGTCTAAATATGTTTATCTGACATTCTTGGCTTTCTTTTGATCATTTTAACATTTATATTCATTTAGGAGATACTGTTTTACAACCCCGCCTTTTCTTTTCTTTACGTAGAAAGCATTAAGTATAATTCTAGCTTTTCATTTTTCTTTGTTAAACTCATTAATGTTGGGTGTGTTTGAGAATATTAGGACAGTGAGAAAGGTTGAGACCTTCTATGATGTTTTACATTTGAGCTTAAGAATCATTGTTTAATGTGTAGTAATGTTTTGAATTCTTGAAAGTCATCAGCAATACCTTGTATCTTACTCTTTTCTTAGTCATATTGACTTGCTCTTCCCTAGTATTTTCCATAATACATAATACCTATACATATTACAGTGTAAGTGGAATAGATATTATCAATATGAATAGAAATAGACTGATATTTGTCTCTAAAAAACTGTTAGACTAAATACATTTTTAGATTCACAGTTTTAAGTGATTAAATGAAAGAACATTGCTTTTCAATATGTAAATAGATTATATTTCACAACAGTAGCACTTTTCTTCATCTATTTATTTTTTTACTCTATTTTAGGATGTAAACAATGTCAAGGAATTTATCTCAAAATATTGTAATTTACCTAGTTGAGAAAAAGGTATGTATATTTTATATCATGTAAGGGAATCAAACTTTTTTTTCATATTTTAAAAATCAATAATAATTCCTTAATATAATCAAACAATAAACATTTTTAAATTTCTCTAATTCTCCCTCGCTCCCTCTTTTTTTCTTCAATTGATTTGTTTACACCAGGATCCAAACAAGTTCTGCTTGTTGCATTGGTTGCTATGTCAGCTGTCTCCTAAATTTCTTTTAATCCTTAGGTTCCTCCTTCATCTAATTTTTTCCCCTTTACCCCATAAAGTTTTCCAAGGTCTGGATTTGCTGGCTCCATCCCAGTAATGTCATATAACATGTTCCACTGTCCCCTGCAATTCCTGATGATTAGTTGCTGGATCCTGAGTCTTGGTCTCACTCAGCTTAGATTTGGCTTCAGAAGTGTATGTTCTTACTGTAGGAGGCTCATTATGTCTGGTCATCTCTCTGTGATGTTAGCAGTCATTGATGATCATTTGCTAGATCCATTATTTCAACAGGGATTTGCAAATACTATATTCTGATTATTATATTTCCTCTTTATTTACTAGCTGGGATATTTCAGTAGACAGAAATGTTCCCTCCTTGGCTATTTATGGTTACCCTGAGGAACAATTCATATAGGAAAGCCAGGATAGATGTTTGACTCTCCCCTTTTACTTACTAGTTTTAGAAGAATAAATTGTTTCTCTATCATCTTCCAAAGAGACTGAGAGTTTTCCTGCTTTTGTTTCATTCTTGTATGGTTTTTTATGATGGTAAGATTTTCTTTCTTTTTCTCATTTGCATTTTTTGATCTACCAGTGGGTTTTGTTCTCTCTTGTGTGTTCATGGTAGTGATTATTGTTTTTCAGATTCCAGATGCAGGACTTCCTTGAGGATTTCCTGCAGGGTTGGTCATGTGGTGGTGAACTCCTTACAGTTTTTGTCTGTCTGGAAAATATGCTATTTCTCCCTCATTTCTGAAGGATAGCCTTGCTGGGTATAGTATTCTTGGCTGGCAGTTTTCTTCTTTTAGTATTTTGAATATATCACTCCATCTTCTTCTGGCCTATAGAGTTTCTTTTAAGAAGTCTGCTGTCAGTTTGATAGAGGCTACCTTACAGGTGACTTGATGCTTTTCTCTTGCTTCCTTTCAGATTCTCACTGTGTTTTTGAGCTTTTCCAGTTTGACTATAATGAGACAATTGTTTTGTATTAAGTCTGTGTGGGGATCTTTGAGCCTTCTGAATCTGAAGGTCCATGTCTCTCCCTATACCTGTGAAATTTTCTGTTATTATTTTGTTGAATAGGTTTTCCTTGCCTTTTTCTTTCTCCTCCCCTTTTGGAACGCCCATGATTTGAATGTTTGTGTGCTTAAGGTAGTCTGCTGACTTTCTTAGGTTTTCTTCATTTTTTAAAATTCTCTTTTCCTTTTTTTTGTTTGCCTGGGTTATTTCAAAAAGCCTATCTATCTTCAAGATCAGAAATTCTTCTGATTGTCCTAGCCTGCTGCTTAAGCTATCAATTGTGTTTTTTATTTTACTGAGTGAGTCTCTCAGTTCCACAAGCTCTGCTACATTCTTTTGTTAGGTATCTGTCTCTTTGTATGTTTCCTCCTTCATATCCTGGATTTTTTTTTTCCTCATTTCATCATGTTGCCTAACTGATTCTTCTTGCATCTTAGTGTTTTTCCTTAAAATTGTTGCTTGGAATTCCTTTTCAGTCATTTCCAGGGTTTCTGGCTCTAAAGGGTCTGGTATTTGAGAATTACTGTATTCTTTTGGTGGTGTCATATTTTCTTGGATTTTCATATTTCTAGTATCTCTACATTGATGTCTCCTAGAGCAGTTATTTCATATACTACTCTGAAGTGGGCTTTAAGGAGAGACACATCCTCTTCTTTTTCTGCTCTCCTTATGTCAATGCAATTGAGTGTCTGGTGGGCTGCTGTGGTATTGAGCCACTTTTGCAGCAGCTATGGCTGTGGTGGTGACTATAGTGGGCCACCCATGTGGAAGTGGTGTTTTTGGCATGCTCCTTGCCTGCTTCTTGGTGGAGGGGGCTGGCCTTGGCTCCTGCCTAGAACCCTGGGCATGCTCCTTGTGTCAGGAATCAAACTAAAAAGAAATTGTTATAGTGTTTCCCACAATTAACAGGATTTTGTTTGTTTATTTATTTATTTTGTTTTAAGAGAAATTTGGGTAGCATTGCAGGATAAAATAGAATTGTTTAGACTGGTACTTTGGTTTAGAGTGATAGGTAATATAGCACTTCTCTCTTTACTTTAAGAAGGCCTGTGTCTGATGTTTTATCTGTGGCCCCTTATGTCATTGCTTTAAAAAAATTCAGTCCACCAACTTGCTAATTTTTTTAAGACTGGGTCGTGGAAGCTCGTTCATTTGAGACTTACCCTGTAGCTTAAGCAATCAATTCAATTTACATGGAAAGGGCATAAGGCAGAGAAGGGTGGTGAAAATTCTCACCTATCAAAGATTAGTGAAGCCAGAATTATCATTTGTCCTGATTTATCTCAGTCTTCTTCAATATGGGAATATTAATGCTTCTTTTTTCTGTTCACCCTAAAATTATGTTTTAAGCATAAATCCAGTTCTAGGTTTAGGATAGTTTCTTAGTTTTAAAGAGCAAGTCTGTGTTTTCCATCTCAGGCATCATGTTTGTAAGAAATCTGGGGCAGTGCCACATGAATATAGGAATTTCTTAACTACAAAATTTATGAGTCTGCTGTCTATTAGAAGAAAAATATGGAATTTTCTTTCCTTAAGGCATGTTTTTACTGGGACAGTCTTTTTACCATTGCTGCTTAAAACTGATCCCCAAAGAGAAAAACCTCATGAATCGTTGGATTGCTTGCCTTGGAGCAAGGCCAAGAGCAGTACGTTTTCAGGATAAACAGTGTTCAGGCTGAAAGAATGGCACAGAAGATTTCTCAGGTGCAGTGTTCCCACGTCCCTTCTGGCATGTACTGTATTTCAGTGTCTTACAGACTAGGCTTTAGGGAAATTCAGTGTGAAATAACTTTATTTCATGATACTTATTTCCTGGCTGATTTACCAAAATATGTCTTGAATAGCCCAAAGAACATGGTTCTGAATTTATTGACATTCAGTGATTGAAACCTGTTTTCATGTTCATCTCCACATTTTGAGCAGGGGCCCTGCTACCTGTTTTGTTCACTGCTGTGTCCTGACTCCTAGCACAGAGCCTTGCCCACACCAGATACTTAATGAATATTGATTGAATATATGTCGAATGGATGAGTTCAGGTGCACATCAATTGAAATTTGATTATAAACATGTCTAAGATACTCTAAATGTAGCCAAATTATACTGGACTGGAACATTTGGTCCTTATAATTGGCTATGTTTATGCCTTCTGAATTACTGTACCTTGTCCTCTATTCATTCACTCATTTAGTTATCCAAAAGATGTTTACTGACTATTTTGCCCAAGGTTGGCATTTCAACCTGGTTGACTAGGAGTTAACATACCGCAGTGAGATATATCAGGCCTCTGAGATACATCAGTATGCATAACACACTTGCCCTGCCTTCCTGGGTCTTGCCAGTCTGTTGGTTTGAGGCAAACACAAAAATATTTACAAAATAAGGTTAAGAATATCAAGACTAAAATGGTCAGAGTGGGAAAGAATTATGCACTGCTACACAATAAAACAGGCTTTACGGAGGCAGCTAGGACTTAAGGACAGGTATGATTTTAGAAGGTAAAGTTGGTGATAGAAAACTTCCTCTTACCACATGATGTGTGTGTGTGTGTGTGTGTGTGTGTACACTTGTACACTTAACTAGAGATAAGAGGAAACGGAGCAAAAAAAGAAAAGTGTGGCCCAAGAGAAATTAAAAATATATATATTTTTACCATGTCTGCGTTCTGTTACTCTATTCTTCCATCTACTGAGATTGGAGACCCCTGGGGTGAATGATTTCATCTTTGCATTCGACATTGTTCTTGGGTGGTATATGGTCAGGTTTCTGGAACTTAACAGTATACTTTTTCTGACTAAGAGTGCAGCTAACTGGTATAATAATGCATTGTTTGGGGGACCAAGACGAAAGGCGTTCAATTATTTTTGCTTTCTCTTATCTCCTATATCAGGTATTAATCAGAACCAGCTTTAGTTCCTCTAAGTAAAACTGTTACTCCTGGAGATGATTTGTGGACCTTATTAGAGCACAAAAGTATCATTTAAAGCAGAGAGCAGGAATTTACAAAAGACAATGTTTATGATATAAAGAGTTAATGCAGTACCAAGCAAACACCATGCATTTCCTGAACTTTCACAGGAGTAAAATTTATTTGTTCATTTAGTTATTTTTCAAATCAATTTTACTAATATGTGTTCATGGATCATTTATTTTAAGGATTTTGATGACTTTTTTATTATTCAAAACTCTGGCTTATTTTAAGGCTCAGATGTTCTTCCAATATTTAGGAGCTTATCTGTAAAATGAGTTGATCTAGACTAGGCATTTAAAAAAGATAATGGGTGGACTTGGAACAGTTTATTTATTCTCTGGAGTTATACGAACCTCATGTACACACAGGCAACCCCATTCATAGATGATATATATGTGAATTTTCCTACTTGCTAAATTTTATTGGTAACCCTCAAATCAATACTCCTGGCACTTTCACAGTCATTCACAGACATGCACAGAGCAGGGAAAATTTTGTGTCACTCTATACACATTCCCAGCTGAGGTCAAGCAAGGATGCACTCTGCACTCTTGCTTCAGCTCCCATACTGTACACAGTGTCCTTTTCACAGTCTATTTAGGGCCACATTTTTCACATTTTTTGTGCTTTTTATTGATAATTTTACTGATTGAAATGGCCCCCAGGCATAGTGCTAAAGTATTGTCTAGCATCCCCAAGCACAAGAAGGCTGTGCTATCTCTTATGGAGAAAAAAAACACGTTAGGGAAGTTTTGTTCTGGCATGAGTTATAGTACTGTTGGCTGTGAGCTCCATGTTAATGAATCAGCAGTATGTATTAAACGGAAACACACATAAAACAAGTTTCTATATTGATGGGTTGATGAAAATGTGGTGACCAGAGGCTCACAGGAACCTAACCTTGCATTTCCTCTATGAGCACTTGTTCACTATTAACTGCCTTAGTGTTCACAGTGACTTCATAGAACATACCTACCATGAATAACCAGAATTGAATGCAAATAAGTTCTTCTGGGGCAAGGAGACATAATACCCATCAGATTTTCAGTAGGGACAGTGATCTCCCCAAGGCTTAAGAAATCTTGTTTCTCTGTGAGTTGTTCCCTTTCTAACATTCTTAAACTACTGGGCCTGCTGCGTAGAAGCTGGAGGTAGTGCACTAGCATTGATGTATTATAGAAAGAGAGATTCACATCTTTTCTTTGCCATTTACTGAGTAATCTCACCATTACTGCCTTTGGAGTCAGACAGAGTTAGTCTGAGTTCGGATTTTTCAATTTACCACCTGTGTGATCTTGAGCAAAAATTCTTAACTTCTCTGTTTCAGCTTTCTTTTATGTAAAGGGGATACAGTAATACCTACCCAAGAGGGTTATTTTGAAGATTAAATCAGATGACACATTTAAAACACCATGTAAAGTACCTAGGAACAGTAAAAACTATTTATATAAATGTTATTATAGTAGACACTTGATAGATAATTGTTAATTCCTCCCCCCCTTTTTTTTCTTTTTTATTCTTGGTAATGGTATGAGATCCATTTTCTTATCCCTAGATAATTAGTAAATGAAATGGATTGAATTGTGACCCCCAAGTTTTATGTATTAGAAGCTTGATCCCCACTGTGACTGTTAAGAAGGTGGTAATTGAAAGGTGGCGCCTTGAAGAGGTGATTGGATTGTGAGAACTGCGCCCTTGTAAATGGATTGATCTATGCTTGGAATGCTGAGAGTAGCTCTGGTGGCTTTAAAAAGAGAGTGCATGAGGAGGTTAGTCTCTCTGCTACACCATTTTCTGCCTTGTGATAGCTCTGGAAGGACACCACCAAAGAAAACCCTCACTGGATGTGTTCCCTGAATTTTGGACTTCCCAGCCTCTGAAACTGTAAGCAACAAATTTTGTTTTCTTAGCAATTAACTAGTTCCAGGAATTTTGTTTTAAGCAATAGAAATGGACTAATACAGTAAATTCACTATGACATTGCCTCTTTCTTTCAACAACTACTGGGGAAAGCAGGACACGCTCCTGCTCCCAGGGTCTCTGGTTTTCTTCCTCTTGATCCCTCTGGTCTCGAGCTCTGTGGCAGGGATGATGGATGACTGTAGCTCTGTGGCACTGGTGGGAATCAATCTGCTGTGCTTTGCCTATGAGGGGAGTCACCTGCCTCCAGCTCTGGCCCGAGGCTGGAGTGCTCATGCATCAGCGCTGTGCCGGGTGCTTGCCTCCCAATGGGAAGATCTGGTTGACTCGAGCAATTCAGAGCCCTGTGAATGACACTCAAGTGCCCCCTTCACATCCACCTCCAGGGGACACTTAGGATTTCACTTTCCTGATTTGAAAACCTGAAACTCCATTTCTCTTCAAGAATTTTAGACTAATCATTTCCCTTCACTTCTCAGAATTCCCCTGACTTATCTTAAATATGTAAAATAACGCAAGTACAGTGACACATCATCGAAGAACGAGGTGTTCAACATTAATGGATTTTCCAGGTGAAATTGGCCCCTTGCTGTGTTTTACTTTAATAATCTCATAGAAATGGTTATAAATTGTATTAGATATTCTTTTGAATTCTTAGGTGTGTTTATATAAGGTGGATAATTTACACTTTTCTTGATTACTTATGAATTAACTGCTGTACTATGTCATAGAACACAGCAACTCTCTCTGAGTATGCTAACAGAAGTGGGTGAGTTGTCTCCACACATGAATAATCCTAGTTTCTTTGCTCTGTTTTTTTTTTTATTGTTGTTATTGTTGGATTTTTCTTTTTCTAGATGACATAAACAGGTGAGAAATGCCATGGTAGCTCACATTTCAGAAGGATTCAGAAGGATATAAAGTATAAACACAACAAACTTCTAATTATTTGCATACTAATACAGTCCCAACTATTTGTGTACATACTTGTTTAATAAATATATTGACATTATTATTCTAGTTCTGAATATAAATTGTGTGGCATTATAGTAGTACATTTGGTATTTATATTTAATATATTAATATAAAATATATTTGAGTAGACAAATAGACTAATGTATACACAAAGACTTCCATGAATATTTTCCTCTCTCATGAATTCTTGCTCTTAGAGGAGCTAAGGTAGTAGGCCTACTTTTTGTGGTCCAGGATAAACTCCAAAATAGCCTCACATTACTAAGAATTAGATGTTTTAGTTACAGTTATGTTTCCTTGCAATGCAGTGTTTACACATCAATTCCTGTCTAGTTCTAGGCTGTCTGAAGTTGACCCTTAGGCATCATCATCTCCTGTCTGGAAGTGACATTATAGGTTGACCTCAGTCTTTTCAGCTCTGGCAAGAGTAATCTACTGTCTGCCATATAATCCCATTCAACTGGAAAAAAACCCTCAAAACAAAAAACACTGCAGTGTAAATAAGCAACTATAGGCTTTAGTCTTTGTTTTGCCCGGTGTGGAAATGACCCACACCAAAGCCCCTGTGCTTATTTATTTACTTTGGTGCCAGTGGAGGTGGTTTGTGAAGCTGGTCATACAGTCAAGCCTCTCAGTTTCTCTAACAACACCAAAAGTGGCTCTCTCTGCATAATTTGAAAACTGCACATTAAATAGAGACAAAGAAATGTAATTGCTATGAAATAAAATGACTGTCACAAAGGGAGAGATCAAATGTGAGGAAAGGTGCATTTAATGTGAAAAACACAACTGGGGTGACATTCACTTTAAAGCAGTCTAGGTGGAGAGGGCAAATGTAATGCACGATAATGAAGGTGCCCAATTTTGGAAAGTGGTTTTTAAAGTGCTGCAGCAGAATGCTATCTAGAGTCTCTTAGGAAAAAGCAAAATCTCATCAGGGACCCTTTCAAACATCATTTTCCCCTGTTTTAAATGATCTCACGTGAACTTACTGTTCGTCGACTTGGCAGAGCATTTAATTATTCACTATTTCTGACCGCTTGCAAGAGGGAAAAAGACTGTTGTTAGTGATTTACCAATTGGTTGTAAGACTTAATCTAGGTACTTACAGGGCTCTTTGCCTCATTGTTTATATTGTTGTATGAAGCTGTCTGATCTGAGAGATTTCATAGCCCCCTGATGCTCAACTCAGAAAATCTCTTCTCAAGTGATTAGTGTGGAAGAAACAATCGACTCTGGGTTCCAGGACTCTGCTCCTACCGAAGTTTCCCTGAAGAGAAAGTTTTCCCTTACTTAGGAGGGTGTGGTTTTGTGATAAAGGCTTTCCCCTTTGACTGTGTGTGTACAGATTCTTTTCTTCCATCAGATGAAAATACGGCCTCTTATATGCTTCTTTTTAAAAAATCCATTTTTGTTGCATTGCATTTTATTTAAGATGTACAACAGGATGTTTTGATATACATATACATATTGAAGTGATTTCTATAGTCATGAAAATTAACATATCCATCACCTCACATAGTTACTTTTGTGCATGTGTGTGGTAAGAGCCCCTAAAATCTGCTCTTTTAGCAATTTTTCAGTATACAATATCATTAACTATGGTCCCCATGCTGCGTATTAGATTTCTAGACTTATTTATCCTACATAGCTGCGTTTGTATCCTTTGAATCTTCCCATTCCCCACCCACCACCACCGGTATGCACCATTCTGCTCTCTGTTTCTATGAATTCAACTTTTTTTTAGATTCCACACATAATTGAAATAATGAAGAATTTTTCCTTCTGTGTCTGGCTTATTTTACTTATACAATGTCCTCCAGGTTGTTCATGTTGTTGCAAATGGTGGTATCTTATTTTTAAAGGCTGAATAGTTTTCCATGGTATATATATACCACACTTCTTTATCTATCCTTCCATCAATGAACACTTAGGTTGTTTCTATATCTTGGCTATTGAGAATAATGCTGCAGTGAACGTGAGAGCACAGATATCTCTTTGAGGTACTAATTTCATTCTTTAGATATATATCCAGCAGAGGAATTGCTGGTCAAATGATAGTTCTATTTTTAATTTTAGAGGGAAGCTCCATATTGTTTTCTATAATGGCTGGACTAATTTACATTCCCACCAACAGTGTACATGAATTCCCTTTTCTATACACCCTTAACAACATTTATTATCATTTGTGTTTTTGATAAAAGCCATTCTAGCAGGCATGAGGTAGTAACTCATTGTGGTTTTGATTTGCAGTTCCCTAATGATTAGTGATGTCAAGCACCTTTTCATATATCTGTTGGCCATTTGTGTATTCTTCCTTAGAAAAATGTCTATTCAGGTACCTTGTCCATTTTTAAATTGAGTTATTTGGTTTTTTGATATTGAGTTGTAGTTGGGAAAACCAGACACCCACATGAAAAGGAATAAAACTCGACCTGATTTTACACCATACACAAAAATCAACTTAAAATGGATTAAAGACCTAAACATAAGACCTGAAATGTTAAAACTTGTAGAAGAAAACATAGGGGAAAAGGTCATTTAAAAAAATATTGAAAAGTATTGATTGTGCATATTTATGGGATACAGAGTTATATCACAATACATGTGTGCAATGTATGATGATCCGTTCAGGGCAACCAGCAAAAACCTATCACTTCTTTGTGATGTGCACATTTGATTTCCTCTCTTCTAGTCACTTGGTAACATGCATTAAATCATTGTTAATTATAGATTCTTGGGTCTGCCATACACCATTAGGGCCTATTTTTTCTATCTATCACCTTGGCAATGATTTTTGGATATCACACCAAAAGCTTAGCCAACAAAAGCAAAATAAGCAAGTGAGGCTACATCAAACTAAAACCTTCTGTACAACAAAGGAAACAAATCAACAAAATGAAAAGGCAGACTACAGATTGGGAGAAAATATTTCCAAACCCTCTATCTGAAAAGGGGTTAATATTGTATGCTTCTAAGGGTACAAATAAAGCCTTGTTACTAATTATATCATACGTTAACCATTGAGCACCTCACTGCTGGAGGTGCTGTATAAATATGGTTCTTACTGTGTTATTACTTTTCTCAATTTCAAGAATTTCCAGTCAAGGGATTGTAGACCTGTAGAGAAAGTAGAATACAACAAGTGACAGAAGAGATAAAAGCTGCTACATGGATGCCAAGGAGGAAAAAGTTTGGTTCACAAGACAACGGGACAGGCTCACTGAAAGAAATACTAGTTGGGAAGAGGATAAGTGTAATTTTACATGCAGAAATTGTAAGGGATTGTAGGATGGGGTTTACTATGGTCTGAATGCTGGTAACCCTCCAAAGTCAGTGTAAGGTTTAAGAAGTGGGGCTTTTAGGAGGTGATTAGGACAATTGATGTGATTAGTGCCCTTATAAAAGAGGCTTGAGGTGCCTTTTTGCCCCTCTCCCATGTGAAGATACAGTGATGGTCCCTTCCACCATGTGAGGACATAGAAGACACCATCTATGAGAAACAGGTGTTTACCAGACACCAAATCTGCTGGTGCCTTGATCTTGGACTTCCCAGCCTCCAGAACTGTGAGAAATAAATTTCCATTGTTTATAAATTACCCAGTCTGAGGTATTTTTCTATAGCAGCCCAAACTGACTAAGACGGGGTTTATAGACAGCATAAAGAGCATAACTAAAGAAACAGAGCAAGAATAGAACACATTTCTTCGGGAACTTAAATATCAGAAACAACCCAACTAGAGTGTCCTAAGAGGACTGTGATAGCACACACTGCCATGGTTCATGTGAATGGTGGAATTCTGTGGGATGTGAAGAATTATTTGATAGCACCCTGTTGACCTTGACCTGATTGATTTGTATAATGCTGACACAGTGGCTGTGATCCTAGTTGACTACAGTTATGTCACAGCTGTATTTCATGGTTCTTGATCATTTGCCTGATGTATAATGGCCCTTTTGAAGCACTAAATTATGATTATGCATATACATATTTACATGCCATTTATAATGGAAAGAAAAATTGATAGGCTACATACAGAATATTTTGCATCTGAATCAAGTCTTTTATTTTAAATCATGTTATTTTGGAATTAAGATTTCTATATCTAGAAGTATCATTATTTTAGAACAGATATTGGACAAATAGTATTCTACTACAATATAGTACAGACTGAGTTAAAAGGGAAAACACACAAGGAAAACCAGAAAGTTATCCTGTTTGGCAAAGTTAGAGAATATTTGTAGGTATGTTGGCATAAAGAACAGATTAAGTTTCCAATGAAAAATAAAACACATAAAAATTAACTTCAGAAAGAGAAGTTTATACGAGAATACACAGAAAATAGCACACAGTGTCTCTGGACCTGAATGTTTTCAAGATTATCTTGGAGAATCGAATGAGTTACATGGAGATTTCAGACCGCTCAGCATTTTTCAGGATACAATTTGAGTCTAAGTGATCTGCCTTTCTCATTTCTGTACAGAGGTTTGGGGGAGAGGAAGGAAATGTGGGAGAAAGGGGTTGGTCTGTCACCATCTCATATGAAGCATTCCTTTTGGGCAGTTTCATGCCAATCCCCACTGTCTCTTTCTTGCCCTCTGGCTTTGGACAAATTGACAAAATTATTTACAACTCTATTTCCTCATCTGTAAAATGGGGATAAAATGCCTCTGTGATAGGATTGTTGGAATAATGGAATGTGATAATGTCTATAAAGTGCCCAGCTCAGTGTTTAGTATATATTACATACTCCCTGTAGGCATGAATTGCACACTTTATAAGCACAGTGCTTTGACTCATACTTCTTATGCAGTTCTCACAACAATCCTGTGAATATTATTATTCTCAATTTATAGATAAAAGTCCAGAAACCTGAGGGAGTAGAGTGGTTTTCACCAGGTTCAGCAGACCCAAGCTAGGAGTTTGACTTCGACCTTGCAATTCCAAGCCTCCCATGTACAGTTGCACTAAGTTCAATCATTTCCTTCCTCTCTGTTTTCTTCTCTCCTTTTCCACTTTCCTTCTGCCTGAATTTCTACCTTCTACAATCTTGTTGGAGAGTCTTTGTTTTAAAAAGTTCATAATGATGCCATACCAAATCAGATGGAGTGAAACATTATCATTCCATTAAATTAAAATAAATATGACATCATTATATCTCCAAACATCATTAATTCCCTTAAAAACATACCCATTTTTTAAAATGTGCACTCTGCCCCCTGACATCTGCATCCAACCCAGTGATGACCACCAAACCACCACCAGAAACACCCTGGGCTCCTGAGCCGGGGAAATAGGGGGCTGAGGGCTTCAGCCACACCCTCCTGACATCTGCATCCAGCCCAACAATGACTGAGCCGCTGCTGGAAGCCCCTGGTCTCCCCTGCTGGAATGAGGGGAGCGCCACGGGCCTCGACCACACCCCCCACCTTCCTCCTCCTCCCATCCTATTTTCCTCCCTCTTCTCCTCTCCACTCCCCCCACGACTGCTATGCAACATCTCAGAACGTAAAAAATTAATAAGATTACTAAATAAATAAAAACAAAACAAAAACAAAAACCAAATAAACAAAAATGTTCACTCAAGTAATACATATTAATTGTAGAAAAAATAAGTGAGTGTAACTTGTCTGAATATCCAATATTTAAAGACAATCACAGGTGATATTTGGGTGTATATCCTTAAATTCATATGTATCCATATACAATTTTTTCCCTCTTTTAACAGTATCATATTATAATTTGGTTTCTAATGTGCTTTCATCAAGTAACAATCATTAAAATGTCTTTCAAAATTGATGTATGTACATCCACATTATCATTTCTATCAGTTACATAATGTTCCATTGTATAAAAGTATCTGATTAAAGTAGCTCTTATTATTAGATATTTACCTTGTTTTCAGTTTTTTACTTTTATAAACTATAGACTCTTGCATATACATCTCTGTGCCCTTGTCCAATTATTTCTTTAGGATAATTCCCTAGAAGTGGAATTTATGGATTGGTGTTTACACACTTCTCTGGCTCTTAATGTATATCGCTAAATTCTTTCCTTTAAAAAAAGGACTAATGGGGCCGGCCCGGTGGCGCACTGGATAGTGCGCCGCTTGGGAAGCGTGGCGGCGCTCCCGCCCGAGGGTTTGGATCCCACATACAGACCGGTTCCCGCTCACTGGCTGAGCGAGGCGCAGGAGCAACACCAAGGGTTTCGGTCCCGTTGCCGGTCCCGGTCCGGTGTGGGGGCGACACTGAGGGTTGCGATCCGTTGCCAGACACGGAAAAAGATTAAAAAAAAAAAAAAAGGACTAATTTACACTCCCTCTAGTAATGAATGAGAATGCCCATTTCCACACCCCCACACTAATGATATCATTTCTTGTAATCTTTGAACACTCCATTAGATAAAAAAAAAAAAAAAGGACTAATTTACACTCCCTCTAGTAATGAATGAGAATGCCCATTTCCACACCCCCACACTAATGATATCATTTCTTGTAATCTTTGAAAACTCCATTAGAAAAAAAAAAAAAAAAAAAAGTGACCTTATTGCTTTTCTTTGCATTCCTATGTCTATCCATTCTATAAAATAATCACATTTCTAAAACTACTATCTAAACAATATGAAAACTTCCTTGGGTCAAAGACAAAGTCTTCAAATACTTAAATATTTATATCCACCATTCTCCTAAAATAGAATAAACCCCCGAAGAGGCATTTGAGATGCTACTTGGCAGAAAATCAGGGATTAACAGTTTATAAGCTTATTAAGGGCATCCTTGAATTTTATTTTTAAATCTCAAACTCATTGTTCTCAGAACTCATCTGCTAAGGTAACCTTGACCTAACTGAGAGCAGCAAACACTCCTATAGGCAGAATCTCAAAACAGAGGAAAGAAGATGGTTATGACACCTAAGCCTGGTGTCACCACCTTACTTTTGTGTTCTAGCTTGGACTAATGGAACCCAAGCAAAACTAGGAAGATAATGCCTTTAGGGTCTGCTTATTCCTCAGACAAATATCTTCTATTTGGAAACTGAGCAAGTCCAAACTACGTTTGATTCCCCATGGTTTTCCATTAAATTCAACCCTTTTTATTATCTAATCCAACACAAAATTTCAAGTTTAAGATCAAAAATTAATTTACACTTGAATCAGCAGCACTTTATTTTTTAAGAGGCACATACTGTTTAAAGAGACTTTCTTAAAATAGAAAGGTTCACTTAACTAAATGTAAGGAAACAAAGATAGTCAACTCAAATCTGTGATTACAGCCTGAGCTCTCACATTATCTCAAAGTGTTTCTTGGCTGAACCAGACACATTTAAATGACTGGTCAAACCAGGTTCAAGAGAAAGGTACTGCTGTGTTATTAAAAGAAAACTTTAATGATTGAGTTGCCATTAGGAACATCACACAATCCATAATAAAGTTCACTTTATGCACTGATCACAAGTAATTTGACCTTGGCATTCAGTGGTGTTTCACATAATTCAAAAGTTGAAAGCAAAGTGAAATTCATTCAACAACTTTCGTCACCATGTTCTAAAATTGAGTTAGCTTAACTCTTTGTGAGCCATCCCAAGAGAATCAGAATGTGAGTTAGATGATAGATGTTGGTGGTTTGTTTTTGTTTTTAATGTATAACAAAAGGCACTCTTCCATTTCTTTGAAATGAACTGGAGGAATTATACATTATGTGTACTGTAAGACAGTCAAGGATTATAAACCACTTAGGATTTATGAAGGAACAAAATATCATAAAGCTACAGAGTGATGCCCCAGATTTGCTGATGAATGTGAGAAAGGAATGGGGGGAATAGTATGAGCTAACACTTTTATAGAGCTTATTACGTGCCAGACACTCTTGTGTGTTTTATGTATTAATTCCTTCAACCCTCCAAACAGCCTCATGAGGTATTTATTATAAGAGAATTCTAAAGCACAGAGAGATTAAATAACTTGCCAAAGGTCACACAGCTCCGTGGCAGAGCTGTAATTTGAATTTTGTTCTGATTCAACAGTACATGTAGATGTCCACTTCAAAGCAAGCCCCAAGGAAATATATAGCCTCCCCAGGGACTTTTGTCATTGGCTTCTGAAGAAGTGGTAAGTTTGGAAATATCAGCACAGAATTAAATGCATTTCTAAGAACTAATGTGACAGCTTGGTATTAGGGGAAAAACTGCACTGGTTTCAGAAAACTGTTTTCTAAGATTGGAGTCTGCTACTTAATATCTGTGGATTCTGAGTCAAAATATCTTTTTCTGGGGGCCAGTTTCCTCTTTTGCACAACAGAAGAGATGGACAAGTTGCTCAAAAAGAGATTCCACAATTCTTTCATGAGACAAACACTTAAGTCCATTGTAGCCTGGAGGGTGAATCTTTCTGTCTGTAAAGACCTCATAGAGGGCACAATGGCAGTGTTGTGTGCCGTTAAATGAGCACATTGAAAAGGGACTTGGTCATTTGTGAGATACTTCATCATCTTTGTGTTCTCTAAATTCCTCACCTGTGAGACAGGCTAACGCAGAAAGCGAAGTGGCAATTGCGTTTTCAAGATACTGCGGAGCAAACCCTTCTGTTTTTCTTGGGGATGATCTGCAACGATGGGAGAGAGGGCATCAACATGGGCAACAGACAACATATTCCCAACTGAAATGCAGATCAAATGTTTCCACCCTCCAGAGCACTCCCCAGCAATGCCCTTCCAGCAGAAGGCATCTGCAAACAGAGCCCAGCAGTTAATTTCAATCACCAGGATTTGCCCATATTGCTGCTCCAATCTTAGATTTACAAAGCAATTTTCGATGAAGATAATAAAAGCCCCCTTTTCCTCCTGCGTTGCCTTGTGCTCTGACACTCTATCAAAGCACACAGACAGGGGGTTGTTCTCAACCATATATAAACAGAGCAGCCTCACCAATCATGCATTGTGGAAACACCAAGGTTAAAAGGTAAAACTGTGGCATAACCATATTGATTAATTGATGTAAGAAAGGTCAGGCTGATCTTTATCTTGCTTGAAAGACTGTAGTTCTACATGGCAGTTGTGTTGAAATGATTCCTGCATAAAAAGATTTAAAAAAAATGGAGCCCCAATGCTAAGAAAGTGGGGGAAGTCTCATTAAATGATCACTCAGAAAAAGGTTAGTGAAAGGAGCCTCATGCAAAGAAAATGGGAAATTTTGTCCAAGGGTCACTCAAAGTTAAAGTACTAGAATACCGACTGGAAGGTGGAAGTTATTTAGACATCCCTTTATTTTTAGTAGGCTTTGTTGGAAACACCCTCACCAGTGAAACAATTACAGAATTACCACGGGCAAGGGCAGGAACTGTAGATAACAGCCCTATCTGCCCACAACCCCACCTGCCCTCATCCGTAAGAAGACAAGAAAAAAAGAGCTCCACACCCCTCTTCCCTACAAGACTGGAATTTGCTGAAGCAGAAGACCCACCCTCTCTGACCCTCAAGTCCTGCCCAGGTTAAAAACAGAACGCCTCTCACGAGATGGCTCCTGTATCAACAGGGCATGGTGGGAAAAGAGGGAATTATCCCTCTGCACACATTGAGATGCACAGAGTGGCTTTTCCAACCCTGCTTCTTCTAGACCAAGGAGATAATGGGGTTTCAGAGCTAAAATTTAGAATCCTGAGAAAACGAAAAGTTACAAGTATAAATGAAAAAGGACTAAGGGCTAAATCTTTCTAAGTATGGAGGGAGGAAACAATCTAGGGACTGCAAGGACAGAATGCTGCTCTGGACTTACAGCACTGCTGAGTGAAAGAAAAGGGACTGGGCTGGGAGGTGGAAGGGGACAGAAATGGACGTGAATGTTGAAATTTTTTTCTCATCATGCTCAGGCCTGAAAAGACCTGTAGTAAGTGTCTGAACCTGAATAGGCTAGGCTATGATGTAGTCACAAGCAACCTCAGAGGCTTGCTACAATTAGTTTATTTGGGGCTCAAGCAACATCCAGTGTAGTTGGGTGATATTTCTCTATCTTATAGCTACAGTATTTGGAACACATGGCCTCACCACAGCTATAAGGAAATGCCAGGAAGCTCTCATGTTATGATCTGACAGACAGATCTGGAAGTGGATTGCATCATCTTCCTTACTTCCTACTGACCTGGGTACAGTCACATGACCACCTGACTAGCTGCAAGGGAGGCTGGGAAATATGCCATGAAAGGTAACATGTCTACTATTACTTTAGCACACTACAGATTTAGGATTTTATAAAGGGAAATTTCCAAAGACCGCATTGTTAAATATTGGAAGGAGTTACCAGGGATGTTTGGAGAACTTCATTGCTGTTATCTCTGACTCTTGAGATAGGACATTGGACTTGTTTTTCTATAAGTCCTACTCTTTATATGATTTGTACTTTTATAAATGTATAGGCTTTTTATTTGTAGGGAAAGCATGAAAAGTAAGCTAGCTATGTGGAATTATTTTTCTTATCAAACTGAGTTTAATTATCTTTTTACTCACTGACCATGGCTACCACCCACAAGTAGGTAGAGAAATATTTTACGTTAAGGAAGCCAAAAAAAAAAAAAAAAAAAGAGAGAGAGAAAAGGAATGGAATTGGAAATTGAGTGTATTTTATTTACAAATTTATTCATATTGTAGCCTAAGGCCAACATTATTAATAATAAACACTTAAAGACATAAATCATAATTTGGTACTACTCCATATGTAAAATATAAGAGCTAACCTTGACATCAAAGTTACTGGAATTCTGATAAGTTGTATCAGACACATTTTGCATTTTTGTGTTATTTGCTTCAATATATGTTAATAGATGATAATTATATGCTTTTCATTTGGACAGCCCTTATCCAAAAGCGATTTAATATGCACGTGTCTAATGAGTTGTGCATGGCTATTGATCATTTGGTTCAGAGTTCAGTTTGGACTGCTGCTGGTTAGATTAGAAATTGTAATCATGGTAAAAGATAAATTACAAGGTCTCAGCAGATCAGTTCTGTTCTCTGATTAGATGTGCTTTTAGACATGAAACACCAAATAGAATCGTTAGAGAAGATCTGTGGTGGTGTCATTACATGGGCTTTCTAAGAAATACATCCAGAGATCCTCTGTAACCCCTTCACCATTGTACCAATAATGTGAAATTTATAAGAAATGACATTTTCTTACAGTAAAGATGGTGACAAACATCCATAAATTATTTATGAATTATAACTCTAAGGACTAAAGGCAAAAAGGAAGGCATAATTTATAAATATAAATTTTGTTGTAATAAATAAATGCTGAATTATTAAAATTATGTGACTTTTAAGAAATAGAAATTTGGTTTGGATTAGAACACATCTATATGAAGATTAATTTAGAGAAAGCAGACCTCTGATGGTTTCTATATTAAAAGGATTTTATCTTTGCTTTAAAAAATTATTTTTGAATTTAATTACAAAAGAAATACAGTCTCATTGTAGAAAACTTGGAAAATTTACAAAATTCTATTCAAGAAAACAAAGAACACTCACCATCTAATAGCCCAGATATATTCCTATTAACATCTTGAGATATCTCCTTCTGGTCCTTTCCTTTGAATTTTTTTCTGTGAAATATTTCAAATAAATAGAAATACAGAAACTGACGTAACAAAACCACACACATCCAACATCAAGATTTAAGTATGTTAACATTTTACTATATTTACTCCTGATCTCTCTTATTCATAAATAAGTGTATTACAGATAAAGGGGCAGATACTCTTCTTTCTCCTTTCTCCTTTTTCCAATTGACTATTATTGTGAAATTTCCATTTTGTAACTTTACTTTGTATTATCTATAAACAACATATAGTATTATTTTCATGTTTAAAACACATATAAATCATCATCATCGTCTTCTTCATCATCATCACCTAATGGTGAACACATATTAAGCACTTACTGTTTTTCAGGCATTGTTCTAAAGCATACTGCATATATTAGCCTTAGAAGATAGGTGCTAATATTACCCTCACTTTAAAGATAAGGAAATGGAGTCACAGAGAGGTTAATTAACTTCCCCAGGGTCACACCACTTACTCTTTTCTAACTTGCTTTATTCATTGCCATTGATAAGTATGGCTCTAGTTCATTCCATTTAACTGCTCTACAGTATTTTATTACATGAATATCATAGTTTGTTTCCCTACTGATAGAACTTCTAATATTCTTTATGTATCTCTTTATACCTATTGGTGGGAGTTTCTTTAGCATAGTTACATAGAAATAATAATGTACATTTTAAATTCTGCATGATATGGAGAAGTTTATATATTGATTATATAGCAATCTCATTGCTTTGCTTATTAATTTCCTTATAATTCTAGTTATCTGTTTTTATTTTTCTATGCTGATAATTACATTTTCTGTGACAGTGTAATGACAGTTTTTTTTCCTTCCATTGCAGTCTTTACATATTTTATTTCTTTTTCTTCTCTTACTGTATTGACAAGGACATCCAGTTCAACGTGGAGGAAGGATGGTGACAGGACGTACATTTGTCTATTTCCTGATTTACAGATTGAATGCTTTATTAAGTGTGTGTTATTAAGTGTGCATTTGTGCAGGTATCCAGTGAGTACCCCTTATCAGAATGAGGAAGCTTCCTTCATTGCTAGTTTGCTAAGAGAGATTTGTTAAATTTTATTGAATGCTTTTCTGCATCTTTTGAGAGTATTATGTTGTTTTTCTCTTTTAATCTGCTAATGTAGAAAATTACATTAGTACAATTTCTAAAGTTTAACAGTCCATGTATTCCTGAAGCAGTGCATATTTTGACATGAATTACTTTTTATAATACTTGTGGTCTTATTTCATAATATTCCATTCAGGGCTTTTATATCTATATTCAAAAGTGAGATTTGTCTGTAATTTTCCTTTCTCGAATTGTCTTATACATTGTTGGTATCAAGGTTTTTAGTTTTATGGAATGAGTTGGGAACTTTACTTTTTCTATTTTTTTGGAACAGTTTGCATAATAATAGAATTATCTGTTCTTTAAAGTTTTGGTAGAACTTGTCTATAAAACTATTGAGACAAGGTTTTTGAGGAGATAGTAGTGGAGAATTTTAATTACTGATTCTATTTGTTTAATAATTACATGACTTAAATTTTTCTATTTATTATTGAGTGAGCAATAGTAAATTATATTTTTCTAGTTAATTTTCTATTTTCTCTGGGTTTTCAAGTATATTGACAGAAAATTTTTATAGTACTCTTTTTGTGATTTTAAGAATCATTACCATATACATCTGTGACTATTCTCTATTTTTCTTTGTAACATTGATGTGTCTTTTTCCTTTTCTCCCTAATCGATCTTGTTGAAGGATTATCTATTTTATTATTCTTAGATATGTCAACCCACTAGGAACCATTTGTATAATGAACAACTTCTCTCTTATGGCAGGTTGAGGTTTGACTTCAGCTTCCAAAAGAGTCATAGCCTTTTTGCGCACTCACATTTCTGAGTAAGTTCACAAACCCAGAGCCCCTAGAATAAAGGAGAGGCTCAATAGTATGAACATCACAGATGGTGCGGTAGATTGCATTTTCCAAAAACAGGCACAGCAATAGCTCCCTACACACATGCTCTTCTGCAATATGACCTCCCCCATCAATGGGCCACTCTCCCATCAAGAAATGGAGTTTATTTCTTAGCCTCCTTGAATCTGGGTGGGCTCTGTCACTGCTATGACCAATAGAATATTGTCGAAGTGTCCCTAGGCCAGTTCTAGGTATAGCCCTCCACTGGCCTTTTTCTTGCCTCTTGGAAGCTAACCACCGTGTAAGAAATGTGACTATTCTGAGACCAGCATGCTGTGAAAAAAAAAGCAACACAAAGAGAGAAAGGCTGAGGAGCATGGAGGTGCCAGGCCTATTAAGGAAAAAGTCATCTTGGAACCCCAAGTCAGTTCAGCTTTCAGATGACTCCAGTCTAAGCTCTATCTGACTATAATGCATGAGAAACTCTAAGCAAGAACTACCTGATGGAGCCCATTCAAACTACAGAAATATGAGGGATATTGATTTTTTTGTCCTTTTAAGCCTCCAGACTTTGGGATTGTTTGTTAGGCAGCCATAGATACTTAGAACAAATAGGTACTGTGAATTCTCCCTCCCACCCCCAGACATACCCAAAGAAAACTGTTTACTTTAATGTAAATATGATAAGTACGTTTAAGGTAAATATGCATAAGATAAACAGAGAGAGCCAGATCATTAAAAAATTATTGGGTACCAGCTCTGAGGTAACACTATTTCCTGAAGAACTCAGATGCCACTGTGATACCTTGCTCAGAGTGGGACAATATGGTCATTGGGCGATAAATGGAGGGTTGACCCAAGTCTAACCAGCAGTGGGCCTGTGATTTTAAAATCATCTCGTAGATAATTCCTGAGTATTTTTGTATCAGAGGACAATGTACATTGTTTAAAGCTGATAAATCAAGTATAGATGCAAGTGTATTATATAATGCAATAAGAGTATATTATTTAAAGGTATAAAGAGTACAATAACAACCAAAATCAAAGGGAAAGAGGTCAGTTCCAAAGAAATAGAATGATATGAATTTCTTCTTAATTTACAACATTAAATAAATATTGATTAAAGAAATAGAAGTTAAGCTATGATATGTCATGAGGTTAAAAATAAAAGCTAATACTTTGATAGTGTTTACTAGGTACAAGGCTTTGTTATAAGTGGTTTACAAATGTTAACTCATTTAATCTTCATAACAATCCTTTTATGTAGGTATTATTACTTATCCTCATTTTATAGATGAGGAAACTGAGTCAGAGAGTGGTTCAATGTAATTAGCCAAGTCACACAGGAAGGATACAAATAATTGTAATAGGAGCCAGTACAAGAACCAAAAACAGACTACAGACCTCTTAAACCCTGTTCCTGGTTTCTGGGTAGTCCCTTTCCCTGATGTTAGCAGGCAGACAGCTTTTTCGGGAGAGTCATGAGGCTGCACATTCTTCAGTATTACTTTTCCTTTCCCGATAATTTGGAGCCACATCCCAGACATCCTGCACAGATTACTGTCCATTTCCTTCCGAGAGCGGATGTTTCTCTTTGTGCCTTTTCAGACTACCGCATGTCATGGGATAGAGAATCGTTTAGGACTAAAGAATGGGAGTAGTGATGTCCATTTGTGGGGAGAAGACTAAAGAAATAATTTCTTTGTGAAGTTGGTCAGAAAAACAAAGCCATGCTGACACAGGGCGAGGCTGAGTTTGTGAGCACACCTTCATCACTGCCATGACCAAATGAGGAACTTTTTCCCTTTTCTCTCAGAGTTTTAAAAAGCTTTGAAGTTATAGTGAAGTAAACTCTTTGCTCTCTACCCTTGACATTAAAACAGGATAGAAAAATATGCTCTGGTGCCAATCCTTGGGTTGATCTTTTAAATGCCTCTCTAATTTAAGCAAGAAGGATATTAACCCTGGAGAAAATGTCATGGACAACAAAATATTCTTGGCTTTGCAGCTCACAGGATGAGTTAGTACCAATTATAGATTTTTTTTTTCACCCAGCAAGTAAGGGTTGAATGTAATGGAAGTGAAAGGAGCCTACAAGCTCAATGTGACTTTTCAACACGTTAACTCAGCCAGTAGGAGTAACTTCAAGTTCACTTCTGCACGGATCATTTACAGTGTTAATTTGTGAATTTGGATGATGACTGCTTTTCTTTCTATTTTGCATCCCAATTACTGGTCATAAAATGAATTAATTAATTTTGTCACTTAATTGTTGCTATACTTTCTTTTCTCAAGCAATGACTGCTTTTTGTCATCTTTTGCTGGACTAGATCAGGTCCTCCTCTATGATTTTTTAAAGACCTCTGTACACACAGCTGCTTTGGCAAGTCAGGAATCAAACTGACAGCCCATTGGGAAGTTGTGTCATCACAAGTCTAAAGAGACACAGAGTGACAGTCCACAGGCTCAAGTGCAAGGCCTGTCGCAGTCTCCTTGGGCTAGCTAGGATCCTGGCTGATGCAGGGCGGCCGAGCCAGACAGCAGAGAGCCTGAAGTAACAAGAACAGGCCCAGCGAGGTGATTAAGAATGTTTGCCTGTCCCGCAGAATTCTTTGCAACAGGCAGCCAAATTTAATATAGCCTATGAGAGTGTGAGAACACATAGTTTCTGCTCTCTCCCTCTTGAGAATCATAGACTTTCATTATGATTATTATTTTCTGTTTTTGGCATAGGTTTCTCAATTAGCTCTGTGGATTTGTGGCATGACAATCACCTTGTTTTCTTTTGTCTTGTGCTAAAGCCTATCATGAACCATCAAGGCAGAAAACACAGGTGGAAATCCAGACTCTCTGAAAGCTGTAGAAGTGAAAGTGCTGTTAGGCATCTTTGAGGGGGTCATTCACAATTGTTGCTTTTAGCTGCTGTTACTGCTGTACCTGCTGCTAAATGGGAAGGGCAGACTTCAAACTTGGGTTCACTTTCTTTAAACTTTGGAGTTATCTGGGGACATATAGTCTACACAAAGATAAGGCTATCAGATCTCAACAATAAAGGGCAAGAGTGATTTTTCGGACGTAATTGTCTGGGTAAGGAACAATGCTATTTGTACTGGTACCAGGAGGCAGGCTACACAAAATCGACTCTCTTTATTCTTCTCCCAACCCCCCTTTGTGGAGGTAGTTTAGAATTCAACACATTTCTAGAAATACAGATTTCCTGGGCTACACAGGTGTGTGTGTGTGTGTGTGTGTGTGTGTGTGTGTGTTTGTGTGTGTGTTTTGTAAGTTAAGGCTTATTTTTACACATCAAAATATATGATGGGTTGGAATCTAGGACTGCATCTTAAATATCCAGGAATATGGAGGCCAAGGAGGGCTGGAGTCTGATTTTTAATAAGGGGGAGGGGCCTATAATAATGGAAATTGTGGTTTCATAGTTCTATTGATGACAAAATTTATGCCAGAAAAAGAACGTATCTGCCACAAACATGGCTGCTGAACTTCAAAATGGTCAGAGAACATGTGGGAGATCCACCTGGCAGTTAGTGGCTATCTCTGCAGAAGGTGGTCATATAGACTTGTCCTTACTTTAACATGAAACTCTGTATAGTGATTTATTCAACAGCCATTTCCTTTACTTCTTCTTTACAGTAAGTTAATTCAGTTCAGCAGTCAGATGGCCATGGTCACCAGGAGAGGCTGAACCCCTTTTTTAGATCCCCAGGGAGGGAATGTTGATAAATCTGTTCCTGTCATCATAAGCTCATCTACCTTGCTAGTGATTAATTTAGGAGTGGGGCATGCTATACAATTCTGGCCAATGAGTATACGTCTGTTGAAGGGGCTTGGGAGAAAGAGTTTTTGACCTTTAAAATTGACTCGGGAGCAAGTTCAGTTGCTGATCTACCTCTTATTAAAGTTGGGTGAGGGGACGCTGGATCTTCTGAATGTGTCCTGTAATTATGAGAGGAGTGAGCCAAAGGACCAGAGCAACATGAGGACGTACTGAAGAGGCGAAATAACCAGCCCTCCAACCACTCTGCCCCCAACTTCTTGTTACATCAGATAATAAATTTCATAATTTTTAAAACTGACTTTTACTTGGATTTCCTTCATCTTTTAGCCAAAAGTGATACAGTATCATTGGAGATAAATTATATGTTCCATTGTTTGAATTAAATCAGAAACCTGTAAATATAATCATTCGTCTGTCTTCTTAAGGCTAATATCCATTTGACACTGGTCTAGAGATATTCACTCATTCATGGATTCATTCAATAAACAGTTATTGAGCCTTTACTATGAGCCAAAGACTGAGGATGGAGTTATGAACCAGATCAATATTGTTCCTACTTTCATGGAATTTATGATCTAGCAGGAAGTAGAGATGTTGAACAAGTGTAGTTAGATCAAAGTACTTTGTGGATTCAAGGATGACTTTGCCTACAGCATCAGCATCTACCTTTTCAGGATGTACACTTGGCAAGGTACTTCCAGCCACAGTAGGAGGTCAAGGAGAATCTGGTATATGTATAAGCAGACTGACATAGTTACTGGGGTTCAGATACAGAGCTGCAGAGTGATAAGAGGAGACTGATCAATTGTTGCTGGGATACGCACTTTTTCCTGACCATTCTACTAATTTACAGTGCTTCATATCATATTCCATTTTTGCACTTTGGATTGGTTCATTGGTAGTAAAAAATAAAAATCATAATATACTAATATAAGTGTATAAATGCAGTTCCCAGGAAACAGTATGTCCTGTACAGGGATATTTACCTCTAATTATTCCTAATTAGTATTTGGGAGAGAACTTGAGCCAGATTTTAAGCAGGTGGTGTTCTTCATTAGTCATTCTATTTTTTTTGAAACTTTCCCACTCATGGCCTCTCTTCTTCTACTCTGCAAATGTTTATTGAATCTTTGCTAAGCTACAGGAACACAATGAATAAACCAGAGAGCAAACAGGAGTCTCCGTTTCATCTTTAACGAGCTTTATTTTAAGTTGTGACTACAGGCTTGGGAGACACACAGTAAGTTTTGAATATTGGCTTTGCCACTTATTAACTGTGAGGCCTTTGATAAGTCGAGAGAGCTGTTTGACTTCAAGCTTTTGTATGCAAAATTGTCAATAATTATAGTACCCATCTTATAGGTGTTTATGGGGATTATATGAAATAATGCAGGCAAAGTATTTAGCTGAGTTTCTGGCACATGGCAGTTTGTTAGTAAATGGTAACCATACTCAGAGATTAGGTATGTACATAAGCAACTATAACACAAGTCAGCAAGCAGTACGAGCCATAAGAACTAGAGGTTTTGACCTGGCACTATCAGTAGAACAATCTATGAGAAGAAAGTGCTACATACATTCAGAGGAAGGAGTCTCTGAGAAAAGGATGGAAGCCTCTTCAAGGACAAGGTGCCATTTGACCTGCATTAGCTCTGCCTTAAAACTTGTCTTCCCTTTCTGTTTTGGTTAACCCTCTGTGACAGCCTGCCCTCTCTAGCTTTTCAGGGGGCAGCTTTCCTTTGTTCTCTAATAGCACCTGACTCTAAGGAGTTACTCCCTGAAAGCTGGCCCTCAGCCCTTGGCCACTGAGCAGAGATGAGAAAATGATGGGGCAATCCATCCCCACTACCAGAAAAGTGCCAGATCAAAATCCTGTGATGTCAAAGAGCTCCATGACATTGAACAGATATTTTTGTTTCTCTGACCTTAATCCACTCATGTTTAAATAGAGATGGACGTCACAATCTACAGAGGAGACACTATGGCAAGGACTAAATGGGATACAGTACCAGATGTGCTTTGCACAGTGCTTAGAACATAGCAGGCACTCAGAAGGCATCATCTATATATTTATAATCATAGATTTTATAAATCTTACTGTATTAGTTTGCTATTGCTGCTATAACAAATTACCATAAACTTCATGGCCTTCAACACTACAAATTTATTATATTTATGTAGATCAGAGGTACAATATGTGTCTCACCAGGCTAAAATCACCATGTTGACAGAGCTGCTGCATTCCTTTGCGGAAATTCTAGAGGAGGATCTGTTTTCTGCTCATTCTGGTAGTCAGCAGAATTCAGTTCCTTGTAGTTGTAGGAATAAAATTCCCTTTTCCCTGTGTGCTATTAACTGAGTGCCTTTCCCAGCTTCTAGGGGCCACCCACATTCCTTGGCTCTTGACCCTCCTCCGTCTTCAGTGTCAGCAACGTGGGTTGAATCCTTCTCTTGTTTCAAATCTGTCTTCCTTCTGTCTCATCCTTGTAACTCAGCATAAAAAAGTTCTCTTCTTCTGAGGACTGATGGGATTAGATAGTACCCATCCAGATAATCCAGGATAATGTTCCCATCTCCAGATCTATACCCTTAATCACATCCACAAATTCCCTTTGTCACAGAAGGGAGTGACTAGGGCATAAACAGCTTTGGGGAGGGGGGCATTATTCTGCCTCTCACATGTATCTTTTCATATTAAGAAAAGTACATTATGGTCAGGCATTTAATTTTTTTTAATCTTGGCATTCTCATTCTGTTTCATTTTCCATCCCTAGCACGTCCAACATTTTGACAGATCTTTGTTTCTATGCAACAATCCTTATTAGCTGACTCCTCTTTTCAGGCATGGATACTTTTTCTCATTCCAATTTTTCTTTTCTTTCCCTTGAAGCCAATGATTTGCATACTTACACAATCTTTTATTACAGATATTATTACCATACCCATTATATTTAGCTTTTCTTCCTACTTCTCTACCAATTGGTTTTGTTAACATCCAAATATTCTCTATTTTCATCAGTGTATGGCTTCTGCCTCTTGTGTGCTTGGGTATAGGAATGGATTAAGAGGAGAAATTCAATAATTTGAGAAATTTTTTGTTTCCTAAAAATATATTTTATTATATATTTTAAGTTTTTTATTATAATTTTTATTAGGTTTTTAGTTACAAAGTGAATACCTACTTGTAACAATTGATGCATTATGAAAAGTATAACCAGATATGTAATAACTACCATCAACCCTAGTTAATCCTATACCTGATTAATAAATGTTAACAGTCTATGTGTCCTGTGTATCTTCCCACTCCTTTCTCTATGCACATATAACAATATACAAATACACAGAGACTTTCTTTTTCATTTGCTATAATAGATTGAATTCTATCCTTACAAAATTCACATGTTGAAGTCCTAACCCTCAGTACCTCAGAATGTGACCTTATTTGGAAATAAAGTTGTAGTAGATGTAATTAGTTAAGATGAGGTCCTTATGGTGGGCCCTAATCCATTGTGACTTATGTCCTTATAAAAAGGGGAAATTTGGACACAAACATACACACAGGGAGAATGTTATGTGAAGGCGAAGACAGGAATTAGGGTGATGTTTCCATAGACCAAGGAATGTCAAAGATTGCCAGCAAATAACCAGAAGCTAGGCAAAAGGTATGGAATTGATTTGTTCTCACAGTCCTTAGAAGGAATCAACCCTGCCAACATCTTGATCTTGGATCTCTAGCCTTCAGACTAGTGAAACAATAAGTTTCTGTTGTTTAAGCCACTCAGTATGTGATACTTGTTTAAGGTAGCCCTAGCCCTAGCAGACTAAGACATCTGCTTTACAAATATAAGATCATATTGCATAAATGATCTTACAATGTGCTTTGTTCACCTAACATGTTGTGAACATCTCTTTGGGGAGTGTATTTTAAACAAGGGTATTGTCACCCTGTGAACAGAAATGTGGCATGTGGACTTGGGACTGCTCATGGCCCCTTTCCTCAGGACAGGATTGGATCTGGGAAGCTGTGGAAGTCATCAGATAGTTCTAACTATAGAAATTAACCAATATTGGTGCTGGCATCACAGATGGGGACTTAGAGTGGCCCTTAACAGCTACGGGACAGTCCTACAGTCCCCTCATGCACCAGCACGCACAGAGTTTCACTCAAGCAGGAAACGTTTTCTCCCTCATGCTCCACGTGCACGTAGGCATAACATAAGCACTGAGTAAATAGGTAGGTCCTTGTTAAGATTTTTAAAAAAGCAAAATTAAACAACTAAACACGTGAAGAATGGAGTAGCTTCGATACTCTAGGATTTCCTCTGACTTTCTGCTACTTTATATAGAGCCGTCCCATGATGGTGAGAATGCAGTAGTCTCTTTAGCTGAGGGATTCTTGATCTGGGGGAACTAAAACTTGATCTAAGTGGCTAAGGAATTTAGCCCCATGAATATTTTCAAGATGGGTGTAGGTGTGTACTGATCGGGGTGGGGATAGTTTGTTCTCTTAGGGGAAATGGCAATATCTATGTACAGTTTCTACTAGCAATAATTTATATAGTGTCTAAATAATGATCCAGTTTTTAATAAACCCTAGGCAACAGCAAATAGAACACAGCTCTCAGAGAGTTTTATATGCCTTTTAGGTCCAGCCTTTCAAAAGTTTAAAAAGTTCATATTGTAAATCACATGCCAGGAATTTTCTACATATTCATGCCATTCTTGGAGTGATTTATCCATGAAATGAAGCAGTGGTGGAAAACTAGGCAGATATTGCTTCCTTTTAAGGTCACTGGTCCAAAGCAGAGTACACAGTGTATGGAGATTGAAATAGGTTGGGTTATTTAAGGAGAAAACATTTTGGTTATTTTGCTAGTCTATCAGGTAAGGTTTTATTTTGCCCTAAATGGTAGGAATTTTGTCCTATTGAATTATCAGCAAATTAAGAGAATATCTAAGGTATTCTTACATTTACTTATATTTCCTAAGTTGAATGTTTAATTATTTTGTCATTTATACCAATTCTATTTACTTTTCAGCTTTGAATTTATTTTATCTTTTAGAGTTTTCTAAATCCCAAGTATAATTTTAGGCCATAATAATCACTTAATTAACAGAATGGGCCCATTACTGTTCAATCTTTTGTTTAAGATTTAAGGATGTCTCCCAAACAGTGGCTTAACACTCCTGTGATAACACACACTTGGTCACATGAGGGGAATAAAATGAAATTGGACAATTATACTTGATTAAACAGGCTATAGGCCAAAAACAAAAGAACTTTGTTTTTCCTTTCTTATTTCTTTAGGATAGTGTGTGTGGGAGACAATTAGTTACACGGGATCTTTGGATTGATGTTTGTAGCTTCTAACTATGGATGTGGTTTTCCATAGGGAAGTAGATAGGGTTATTATCTTATAAAGAGAATAGTTCTGAGGGACTAAGGGAACATTGAGTGTGTTAATTCTTTAGCCAAGCTAAATCTTCTACAGTCTAATAGTTTCCCAAATCTGGGCTTATGTTAATTTTCTTTCTTATATCATCAAGCTATAATGATGGGAAAACAGAAGATAGATAATAATTGGGTAATGTCAGAATAATCCTTATTTTGCCTCCAAAATTATGTAACTATGTAATTTTTATTTTTTGGCTCACTTCATCTACGGAGATGTTATTTCATGGTAAGTTTTAAGGAAATTTAAGAAAAGCTTTGGAATAAGCACAATTTCAAAGAACCAGTTTAACTATTTTGCTTGGTGCTTAGAATCTGAGAGTGGCATACGAGCCATAAATTGAACTTTGGGGTGATTAAACATTTGCTATTATGGGACAAACTCTGAAAGAAAAGAAAATTCTTTTTATAGCTAAATAGAGATGTGAAAGCAGATGTATGAGTGAAATAATATGAAAGAAACTTTTAGGCAAAGGAATCCTATTTTGCCTTAGAAGACAATTAGAGAACCCAATGGCATAAAATCCACTGTGAGAAAATTTGAGACTGCCACATAATTTGGCCTTCTATTTCCCCAGAATAGTTTATTCCCTTTATCTGATCTGCAAAAGTAAACTGAGGTTGCCATAGGGGCAAATGCCAATGAAGGTAGACACTTGGGTTTCATAATTTCTGAGATTACTAATATTCTCTTCTTTTCTATTTAACACTTAAATACACTAATTTTTTCATATGATATTTGAGGCAATGTAACATCTTAGTTAATAATAGCTTTCTCTTCCTAATGAGCTGCTGAGATGGCCTAATAGAGGTTCTGGCCGAATGAAGCCTGTCTGGGAACAGGCCAATCAACTGTCACAACAGGACAAGTTCAGAGAAACCTCACACTGCTGAACATGCTCCGGACTCAACCAGCCACAGCTACTTTAGGTGAGGTGTTCTCAAGGAATGCCCCAGCATGAGAAGGGATTCAAGGGCCTTTTTCTACAGCCTGTGACTCTGCTGTATGATTTCACTATCCGAACAGGGAAGGCTATATTAGGCTGGTTTGAGAATGTACTAGCAGCTCAAGTATCTGATGCCTTTTATTTTTGGAGGCACATAGATATGAGAAGGCACATATTATCCTTATGTAAGTAACTATGTAATAAAGAGAAGATTGCCTTTTCTCACAGACTCTTTCTTAATGTGTCCAGGCTCCCCAGGGCTGAGGGGCCTGGGATGGCAGTGGGGGGAGCTATAATGTTGAGTTCAAAATTAATCAAATCTCTCTTGAGGTCCAGCAGCCTGGGGGCAAAATTGGAATCTTTAGAGGTTGCTAGAGAATCTTCTCTCTAGGACCAAATGAGAATCTAAATTTACAATAATCCTTTAAGAAGAAAAATAATCCCAAGGGCCTTTGATCTTCACTGTGTACAATTGGAACTACCATGAAATGAAAAAATCTTAAATGTTAAGAATTCAGTGACCCCAAACTTTGCTGATATTCACAGCTGACATAATTTCAAGCAAAATAAGCAAACCTTAGGGAAAAAAAGGCCTCTGCACAAATGACTTCAGGATAGTGTTGGCACCCGTTTTTGCAGAAAAAAAGCCAGGAATGACTGATACTATAGCTTAACTATTAACATTTCATCATGAGCTTTGCCTTTTTGACATGTGGGAAATATCATTTATAAAAAGACACCCATCTGTAAGGAATGAGATAGACTATCTGTGAAATATTAAAGACGATAAGTCTATGTCTGGTATTAATTGAAATATTTTTGAGCTACATCTCATCTCCAGAGAAATAATTTATTTTTGTAGCTTCTAGAGTTGCAGCTTACTTTTATTAGATTTATGGGTACACACACATGCACACATAAGCATGCACGCACGCACACACGAACACACACTATGTAAGTGATGGAAATGAAAAATCTAGTACCTGGGGAGCTTGAAAGATGTTTCCAATAAAAAATTTAAATTACTTAGATATTTCGTAAGTATTCTGGGAAAAATCAATCACATGATATATCATTTTATACTGGAATAATATAATGGTTGGCAACATGCAACTACTTCTGTCAAAAAGTAAAATGATAAAATTTTCCATTGGAATTTTTTGGTTGCCTCTAGGGATTTTCTATTTTCTATTTGTGAAGAACAGTTCTTTTGCATTAGAAGAAATCTGATGAAAAATTCAGAATAAAATCTTTCCGAGAGTGAAGAGATCAAATTTTATTTGGAATAAATATAGTTGCCGTTCTTGTTCAAACATAGAATATTAAAACCTATGTTTGTCCAATATTTCTGAGCCCCTAAAGTTGTGAATTTTGCTCAGACTATAGATCATCATTACTGTGACCAATTAGGACACAAAGAGTAGGCAAATGGTTTTTGTTTTCTTAACTTTTCTTTAGGATAATTGACACCTCTTTGACTTCATGAATAGTTTCCTTTTTTTCAAGGAAGCACCCTTTACATGGTTAAAGCTTGCTTACAAAGTATTTTTACTTAGATGATATTCGGATCACTTCCCAGCCTTTTGGCTACGATCAAGTATAGATGATATTTGGGATTTGCTATTGTTATTTTTACTAGATGTGTTGCTTGTGGCTCTGTAGAAGATATTTTGTAGAAAAATAATTCTGATGTGTTTTATGGGGTGTGCGTATATGTATATAGGTATGTAATGTGTGTGTGTGTGATTTCCAGGGGCTAAAACTCAGAAGTAAAAAAAATAATTTCTATTTATTGATATCTAGTGGCTACCAGGTGGATGGACAAGTTTTTTGAATTATAAACGTTTGTATGTGAGTTAAAAACATTTACCAAAGACTATAGAGCTGTTTCTCAAATTTCCCAATATTTAGGTTTCCTAGCTGCCAGTTAGTCACCTGGAAATTTAGTCAGAAAGTTCATAGAGGCTCCTGGGGTGGACCAAGGAACTTCTGTCAAGAACCCTGCTGCTGGGCCTGAATATGAACCTGCCCCTCCATTGTCCTCTATTGCCTCAGATTCAGGCTGGACTGTCCATTTTTAACCATCCCCTTGAGGAGGCAGTGCAGTAATAGGCTGGCTTTAGAGCAGAAGACTTGGTTTTGAGGCTGGCATCCACATTTTTATTATATGAACAGTTTAGAAAACTCACTTATTATCTTTATTTTTTGCCAATCTCTTTTAATTTTTTCATAAACCATGGATAATGATAACCTACCGCACAGAATTTTATCAGGAATGGATGGGGAAAAAAAGGTGGTAAAAGAACCTTATTAGAAAGTTCGAAAGAGTGCTAGGTGTTATTTTTATTCTGAAATTTAAAATCACCCGTTCCATTTGCCCTGTCCTTCAGTTTTTATTTATTCATTCAGCAGAGACGTGTTGAATGTCTCCTGCGTGTCAGACCGTGAGCAGGCACATAGTTGTGGTGGTTCCTCTCCACCTGGAGCTAATGGTCCAGTGGGAAATCTGACTCTAAAGAAATACATTAGCAAATATGTAATCCTGCCTGGTGATAAAAGGTGAGGTGGAAAAGTACTCATTTCTAGGAGAGAGTGTAATGAAGATTAAATTTGGATTGTGGGTCAGGGAAGGCCTGCTTAAGGAATTGACATCCCATTTGATGTTGGATTATGGGGAAGAGCTAGGCAGGTAAAGACTGGACCACAATGTCTTCCCAGCAGAGGAAACAGCGAGTCTGGGGTGGAAAGTCCATTTAGAATGCTAAAGGAATCGAGTGACAGCCAGGCCAGTGTGGCTAAAGGGTAGTGAATTGGAGGAGCATGGGGGGTGAATGACAGAGGATAAGGATGCAAAGGCAGTCATAGGCCAGATCATTTAAAGATTTGGCTTTCATTGCAAATTCAGTTGGAGGCTATTAAAATGTCTGGAGCAGGTGTGTGGCATGAGCTGATTTGTGCTTTAAAAAGTATAAATCCCAAATATAAGCCATATCATCAGCCGTGCCTGTAATATAGATTTTATAGTAGCTTAATGACTTGTAAAAATACAGATACTCATCATAAACATTCAAACAATTTACAAAAGTCCCTAAAGGAAGGCAAAATTCATTGTGAATTCCATCATTCAGGGAAAATCAGTCAACATTTGGGTGAACTTTCTTTCACACAGTATGAACACGTGCTTACGATTTTATATTCAGATACTCAAACTGTATTGTTTTTTTCTCCACAGACCTTAAAAATTCAGCTACTAATTGTGATAATCTTTCCATGATAACAGTGATGCATGTTAGTACTCTTGATGGGTGCTTAGTCGTGAATTACACTAATTGGCTTAGTCCATTCCCTGTTGAGGGCTTTTGACTGCTTCCCATTTTTTTAGCTAACATATTGATATGGCGGGCCATTCTTGTGTATCTTGTGTGCACAGATATATTTTACGTATGCAATCATCTCATTTAAGCAAATGTCTAAAAGGGAAAATCTGGATTAGGGAATTCTTGCATTTTAGGTTTTCATTCAATTGGCAGTCATCTGGAATTTACTTTAGGAAATCATGTGAAGAAGAATCAGAATTATATTTTCCCTAAAGGAATAGCCTGTTGTCTTATTCCCTAAAAAAATAGGATGGGATTTTAAAGAAACACAAATATCAATTTTACTCTTTGCAAATTTAAGGCTTGTTTCTCTCACTCCATTTTGCCTGTGTATGTGTCCATTTCTCTCGCTGGACTGTAAACTCCTTTTAATGATAGTAATGTCTGCTTTGGGTCAATCCCAAGCTTCCATCCCAGTTTGGTTACTTACTAGCTGTAGGAGCAAATGCAATTGACTGTTACAGGGGTAGTAAATTATCTTTAAAATACTTCAGCATAGACGATATTGTGGATACCATGTGTGAGTGAGTTTAAAATAGTTTTAATACTTGCCTGGTTAACATTTGAAGTATCCTTATCCAGATACACACCAGAGGAGTACTTAGTTAGCATTTGGAAGATTCTAATCAGGATTTTACTTTCTTAAGGCCTTGGCTACGACCCTTCAACTACTACTATCTCTTTTTTATTTTTTTTATTTTTTTTATTTTTAAAATTTTTATTTTGTCAATATACACTGTATATGATTA